>NC_056735.1:446682729-446765229 GCF_019279795.1 Protopterus annectens | reverse complement strand
GTGAATAACAGTGTCTGTATGTTTGTAGACCTGTAGTTGATAGTACCCTGAGGCCCTTCACACTCACCGCACTCCTCATTGCCATCGTTAGATATGGCTGCTGCTGTAATGGATATTACATGTACCTTGTTACACTCTTCACCCTATGGGCTACCTGGAGCTTGCAGTACCAGCACAACACTGTTGTACAAATGGATTGATAGGCATGGGTTACCCTCTGAGTTCTGGCAAGTGTGTTTATGTGTGCAAGTGTGTATATTTGTAGGATACAGCATTCTGAGGCCACATTCTCCTAATACAATACACCTTGCCACACAGTATTAGGGATAGTGATGTTGCTGACTGTAGAAGAACCATGACAATGCATCACCCTACTATCCCTGTGGCATGTGAAATAGATGCATATCCCTGTAGTAGCAGTCTTGAGATAGACAAGGGGTCTTATTGAAGTCCTGGTCAATGTGTGATGGTGGGTATGTCAGAGTATTATCATGGGTTTCAGTGAGTACAATATCCAATGTGGGGTGTGGGTGCTGGGTATACTCTCTTTACACCATGGTACCCCCAGTACATGTCCCATGTTCCACTGTATGGGGACCACTGTCACCATCAACCATACAGGTAACTGATAACACTATCCAGCCCAGTGATGCATGTGCTGTGTGCTACTTATCTGTAACAGAATGGACACACTGACAAGGTAGTTAGCACTGATAAACCCAATTCTCTCAGATGTGTGTATTACTGTTATGTGTTTGTCAATGTGTATATGACAGTATGTCACACTATGTATTGTTCATAAACAACCAGTACATCCCCCATTACCATACTGTACAGGGCCTGGTGATGTTCTTTACTTAACATGTATCCTGGAACACACCTCATCCTAAAAGCTGTGTGGTGTGTGCACTTAAAGCCACACACATCAGTAGCACTACATACCTAGGTAGGGGTTCTAGTCCCAGTGTTGCCAAGTAATAGAGGGTGTGGTATGTGAAGGGATCTACTTCAGTTTGTGGAATATACATGTCCCATGAGGTCATCTGTCCAAGAACTGCCTGGCAAATGCTAACATTTCACAGGTATCATCCTGTGGAAGTTCATTCCATCACAACTAGTAGTAGATGTGTAAATGCCCTCTTCCTCACTGTATAGCTGTACAGCGATAATGGGGCTGGTATATATAGCTGGGTGTGGATTTTGTGGGCACAGCCGCCATCATTGCAGTTATTGTTGACTGTATCCCCCGCTTAGTTGGCTGTAATATTGTACAGTTTATGTTAACAGGTTAAGTAGTTGTCAATCATACTATCTGTGGTTCTACACCACCTCACACCCTGCAAAGGGTAGGGTTGTGCCACCCACACCAGCAAACCTATATTTACCGAGTTGAGGATTGCACTATATTGGGGAAGGGGACATATACCCTGCTAGTACCATCGTCAATGAAATTAAACTAGCAGACTGCTTATTTCCCAATGTGTTCTTGTGCCTATTCTGTCTTGGTAGAATTACATAGGCTAAAATGGGTTCCTTGCAAAAGTACATACATCCATATGTAAAGTATTCTCTGTGTATTGCAACACCAAAGCCTCTGTGTGTATTATAAACAAACATGTGGTGTGTACCACCCAGTACACTACCATTGTCCACTGTAGAAGGGCTGCTGACATCAGTCACCATGCTCTCACCTGTATACAACCCCAGACCTATCAGGCATGTGGCACATGCAGGAACTGTTATACAGACCTGTGACATGTGTTCAGCTGTACCCAGGATATAGCACAGTCAAGGTGTCACCACAGTGCCATACCCCTTGTAGGAAACAACAACAGACCGACATCCTGCTGACAGACACCTACAACACAAACGGAATACATTATGGAGACCACAATCACTCAATGTTAATAACAGCTATAATGCATCATGGCTGGACAGCTTCACTTCCTGACATGTAAGCATTAAACTGTAGTGCTGAAAACATGTTACACAGCATTACATTTGTCCACCATAGTACAGTCACCCTGTGCATCAAAACCATATTTGTCTGTCCCTGCATCGATGTTTTGGATGACAGGGATGTGGCACAGGTATCATCATATGCACAGGGTTTGTTTTTGGTTTGCCAGAGACCTATGCTGAGCCATACTTTTGACATCATGTGTGTGTGTTAGGGGGTTTCATTATTAATTGGGCTGTTGCGATGTGGTGTGTGTAGGTATGGGGTTGCCCTAGCTGTGTTGATGATATGTGTGTGTATGCATGCACACATTTCTGCCATGTGGCTGCCCTATACAGGGGTTTGTTGGACAGCTGCAGACCACACCTGGCAGGGTGTGCTGTTCACCATCTACGGCCATGGACATGAGAAATGTGCCTGCCAGGGGATCCACAGACACCACCAGGTACAGGCCACGATATGGTACTCTCCCCTGATGATGACATATGTCCACTGGATCCAGGTCCCTCTTGGGACTGGTCAGGTCCACATGCATGTGGCCTGCTGTGTTGTGGTGTGGACAGCACCCCCCTGCAGTGCTGGGGCTGGTACTGCCACTACAGGAGCGGCTCTGATTTCTTGCACGTCCAAGTCGACCTCCAGCTTTTAGTGTTGCTGGCTTACATCCACATGGCCGTCACACTATTCCCACCATATGCTCAAGCACAGATATTCCACGATCGAGGATTCCCACCATCTCACCCATCCATCTATCCATGACTTCTGCAAAATAACGATGGGCACCTGCAAGATCACAGATGTTGTCAATAACAGTGGAATGAGTAGCTCTCAGCAGTCTCAGAGCCTGTGTGGTATGCCGTTCCATACGCATCTGTCCCTCCATGATGGCCTGAAACATGCGCCTGGTGGCACCGGATGTGGCACTTCTGCCAGGGGCATGATGACCAGCAGCCCTCCTACAAGCAGCCCTGTATATCTGCCTGTGTGTACCCCACCGTTCATTCAGCTATAGCTGCTTTGTCCAGACACATGTGCCATAGACACCACACTGTCTTGTCCCATGCAACCACCCACCAACTGTCCCTCATCTATTGCCACTGGTGATAGGGTATGTATAGGCAATGTGACTGTGTGCAGGGATGGGGTGGATAACAGTGGGATTTCAAATGATGGTGCAGCTTCAGTGCCTGACAACTCTGCCTGTGTCTTAAAATACCTATTATCGTTGTCACTGTCTGTATGGATACTAACATCAGTTTTCCTGCAGGAAGGACCCTGACCCATCTCACCACCTGTGAGGGGAAAACAAGAAACACACTTTAAGACCTGAATGTCATTGCTTAACAGTACACACACACACACACACACACACACACACACACACACACACACACACACACACACACACACACACACACTTACAGGTGAGGTTGCACAAAGATATTACACCCAGGCCTCTCATTACCCATCTGTCAACATGCATCACATATGGTACTCAACAGCTTGCAGTGCAGCTATAGTCAATACCTGTTACTAACATTATACATCTCTGTGATGCATGAGTTGTGTTAGTAGATGATGCACCTTCCCCAGGAACACACTGCACCCATGTGCACAGTATTCTTGTGCACCTGTTCAGCACCCTGTCATGTACTGTGCACCATATCTCATAGGTGTACATGCCACTGCTGAATGTGTATATGTGTGTCAGTTATGTTTGCTCTGCTGCTCACAGCCCCTATGTGTTTGTCCAACACATACCTGGGATGATATGTGGACAGATGTCATTAGTGAATGCCTGATGTTTGATTTACAGATCTCATCATCAGCGGTGCATGTATGGCCAATAAAATACAATTACACTGACAACCTTCAAACCTTACTGTGGCTATGAGGAGTGTACACACCCTTATTGACATGGCACCCTCTTCCCTGATATGCCATGGGACCACATTACTGTATATGTTAACATTACACGAACCTGATATGTGGCATATGACCTGTGCAATCAAATGCATTATCAAGCAAATGTGTTAGTTGTGCAGATGTTGACTGAGATGCATACAATTGGTGGGTGCATAAGGGTGCACACCCTTAACATGTTGGTTTGTTGCACCAACTGTTAAGTGTACTACAGCAGTCACTATTCCTGGAAGGGGTATACTAGCATGGGCCATTTGCATTTGCCAGTATTTGGTCACTCTGCCCTACAAATGTCCCCCAGCTCTGCATGATTGCAAGGTCAACTCATGTGCACAGCTCTTGGAGGTCACACAGTGCTGTCACTATTGCTGTGGAGTCAGGGTTATGTCTACCACAATTCATGATCTTGACTGTGTGCAGATACAGCCATTCTTAGCGAGCTTTGGATGTCTGTTTCAGTTCACTGTTGTGTTTCAGGATGACACCCCCTCCCTATCCTCAGCCTTTTTTGCAGATGCTTAACAACTATGGGCTACACGTGTGTCATTTTTCAGTGTCCCAAATTCAGAACACCATGTGTACCGGCCTAGTACCTGCTAATGAATGGCAAACATACACATGCACACTGGCACCAGCAAGGTACCAATGGGGATGGTGGGCCTGTAGTGGGGTGAGTTGTTGCTAGTGCAGCACATGTATCTTAATTGATACTGTCTGTAGGTTTCCAGGTTGGTCTTGGTACACCATTACACACTGCAACACATGCCTTTGGGGGAATTTTGATGTTATGCATACTCTACCTGTAGAGAGCCCTGGCTGATGTTTCCTGTGGAACAACTGTCCCATCTGATTACCCTAACCCATGGGCCACACTTATGCAGAGTCCAGGTGATTGTCAACACAGGTACTGCACAGCCAGCACTTGCTAGACATCCCCGCAACTCCCTCAGTGTTGTGGCATGTTACTAGGCAGCCTGCATGACCGGTTTGCAATATGTGTTTTCATCTGTCTTGGATGACCATCTGTTTATTTTCTGGATTAATCGTGTCCCATACATCCTCGCCACATACATGACTGTCTGCATTGTTTGCCATGGTATATGCAATGGTGAGGTAAGGCTACATGTCCAACTCCTGCATGCTACCAGTTGGGTATGGGATTCATTCCATGGCTTATAAGATGTGTGCAAGCCACGGCTGTCTCTGTTACAGGTAAGTGGGCACATTTGATGGACAAAAGTCTTGGACAGCAGACCATTTCTTGGTGTGACATTGAGGACCTGTACTTGCTGGAAGGTCCATACTCATGAAGAATGAATGCAGTTAGTACCTCAAAGCTGCTTCCACAATATGTTATTTGGAGTGTATGCACACATATGCTTCCAGTGTTTGTTAAGATATGTATTCCCCATATTTGCTGTCCTAACATAGGATTCCATATTACACATTCATTGCTCATGTTAGGATGACATTACATGTTGTAAGGGTTGTGGAATGCAGTATTGTGATATGCCATTGTGTAGATCTGTAACAGTTGACATTGTAATTGTGGTATATACACTGTTGTAGCACTGTATAAGGGTGATGTTTCAGACATGTTCCTACTGTAGGCCGTTTGTCTCACCATTATGTTCATCTCTGTGCACACATCTTGCAATGACAGGTTGTTAGTTATATTGCAGGACTCTTACATACCCTTCAGATATGCCACCATGGTGACCACTGTGATGCAGTGCATTTAACAGCAACAATAAGTGAACATGTGCAGCATGCATTATGGGTAGGTGTGTTAAATGTGTGCATGACAAATACCATGGCTGTAACATGGCCAGTGTACTGGAAAACCTGAACACAATACTCACCAGCTACAGGCTGCTGCCCCAGAGGTATAACAGAGGGACCTACATAGTTGTGTGAGAGATGTGATGTCAGTAGCCACAGCTGTGGCATTGGTACAGGGTGGTAGCAGCATTACAGTACATCAACAGTACAAACCCACAATACTTCAGATTATGCATATCTGTTTCTTACTACAACGCAGCAACAGACAATATATAATTTATCTCACATATGCATGATTAAACTCTACAGATGCAGATGGATAAGCAACAGTGGTCTACTGATGTGCCCTGTGGCCTTACCTGCATGCTCTTCATCCACTGTGTGGGTAGCACCCACCTCCACAATGCTCTCCGCAGGGTCTTGTGTTTGCAAGCGGGCAGGTGTTCTGAGGCTGGTGAAGAGTTTCTCAGAATGTGTCAAGGAGGCTGGATGGCATGACCCCCCCCCTGTGGCTAGCTGGTCCCTCCTAACTACAGCAGCATGCTGATGGGCATGGCGGAGTAGGTCACTGCACCGATGTCAGACTTACTCATAACTGTGGTTATGCAGGCTGACATCATTTACCCTGTGGACAAGCTCATTCTACAGGGCAGTCCTCTCCTGCAGATCATAGGCTGTATGTCCAGGGTGTGGTAGTGCTGCACCACGTGGTGTATAATAACCTCATTTTCCTGGGGGGAGTAGACCAGCAAATGCTCCATTGACATGGTGCCTGAAAGACAAAAAGAGGAAAAATGGTCTGAGGACCTCATACTGCAAGGATATAATAGTTGTTAATACACATCTCTGTCTCTCCCCCCCCCCATCATATCTGAAACAATAATCTGAACACACAACTCAACAGGTATGTTTACAGCAAACCTACTATTGGGACATATATCGTATTGTACAACAATTTGTGCAATGTGTTTCTAGTCATGTTCCATGTTGAAACACTATCATTGGTGGCCTGTTGTGAACAATGTCACCTGCATGCCATTGTAAGGGCCACTATGGTTCCATATATGCATGTGTTCTCTTTGCTATGTGATTGCTCCAAATCTGGTGTTTTATGTTAATGGGGATATCTATGCACACTGTTAGATATAATCCTGGAATGCGTGGACTATTACTACCCAGATATGTTCTATAACTGTGACACAATAGCATGTTTGGGAAGACAGTTCCCAGCAGAACCACTTCTCCCACCTCATCTCGCCATGTTACTAGGCCACGGTACATCTGGGACCCACCCCAGGACCTCATCATCTCCTGGTCCTGCACCACCTTCAGGTGGAACCACCTCAGGGGATGGTGTTCGTCCTCCCATGAGAGCACACACATACAGTATCCTATCACGTGAAGTCAGGTCCAGAGTCTGGTGCATAGGGAGCTCCACAGAGACTTGGGGGGTGTGCTATACAACCTTGAGGCCCTCGGTACACAATCACAGGGTCCGCATGCTCCTCCTGCTTAGGCCCCAGCTCAGGCACCTTCAGGGCCATGATGGTGCAGTTGTGACTGCCCATGGGTGGGGAACTTATTCCCATTGTTTCCATATGGGGTCTCATGGGCTTCCACATTCCAAACACCACTCGCCATCCAAGATGTTTACCCACCACATGTGTCATATACCACCCCTGTATGCTGTCTTGTCTGTCTTCCAACACAACCTACCTCCCTAAATATACCTGCTATCCTTCCCCAACATTCCAATCCGACCTTCACAAACAAGGGCAATGTGTTCCCAACATGGATTTCACACCAGACATAACTGTCCATTTTGCATCCTTTTGCATCCGCTTACTACTATACATATATATATATATATATATATATATATATATATATATATATATATATATAGAGAGAGAGAGAGAGAGATAGATATGTGTGTGTGTGTGTGTGTGTGTGTGTGTGTGTGTGTGTGTGTATATTTTTTTGAGTTTATATATATATATATATATATATATATATATGTGTGTGTGTGTGTGTGTGTGTGTGTGTGTGTGTGTGTGTGTGTGTGTGTGTGTGTGTGTCTGTATATCTGTAGACATACATGTGTATATATATATATATATATATATATATATATATATATATATATATATATATATATACACACACACACATATATATGTATATATATATATATATATATATATATATATATATATATATATATATATATATATATATATATATATATATATATATATCTATATATACACACACACACACACACACACACACACACACACATATCTATCTATACATACATATATATATATATATATATATATATATTAAAATATATATAAATATATATATATATATATATATATATATATATATATATATATATATATATATATATTGGGTGCATTCAAACATTAGGTCCACACTCTCTAACTCTCCTTCCTCCACATCTGCACTGTTCTGCCTTGCTACAAAACAGGTGTCACATGTGGACACACCCTAATATTAGGGGGTATATATAGGGACTGATTGCAGGTAAGCCTATTACACACCTATGGCATTTGTGCATGCTACATTTCACGTTAACATGACTGTCCTGCAGGTGGTAGGGTCTGAAACTCATGTATCTATCATAATGGCATTACTTCCACCACCAGCTATTTGCCACACTGATATACATGTCTTGAGGTACAGAACACACACTCTGATGGCTTACATCTTGTCATTCAGTGCTAATCTGCACAGTTGACAGGTATGGCCCACTGCCCACAGGGCCAGACGCTGTGTCCATAGCAGTTGTTTAGCAGGACATTATTTCAACAACAACTCCTGATGGCACATATAGATCTTTCCACATCATCTATATCATTATTATAGAGCAAGTACTACATTCAGTTACATGTATATATGTTTCACATACCTGTTGTAGTATTGTCTTCTCTTCTAAGTACAGTTTTATGTCTTCCCTGTGTTATATAGAGTTGGTTTGTAGTTTTAGTTGTTTTAGATATTTTTTTCCTGTTTGTTTCTCTCTCTCTCTCTCTCTCTCTCTCACCACTACAGGGATTGAGCTGCTTTGAATAGATTGCAGCATGAATTTTGTAAGTGATGCACATGGTCAGGTGATGGCCTCTGTACCAATCAGTGTTTACCACTTGCTAATTGAATGCAGCCAGCTGTGTAGTACTTCCAATTACCACTGTCATGGCAACCCATTACTATAAATTAGTACATCATGTGGGTGTTGTCCCTTTACCTTTCCTGTATGGAAGACATCCTTCCTGTGTGTGGGCAGCAGTGTTACAGACAGCAGGTAGCAATACCTCTTACAACAGGGCTTGCAGACACTGGCCAACTACATATTTATATAAGGTTCCAGACCTACGGGCAGTGTGAGTAGTGTTGTTATATGCATTGTATACTGCTAGTTTTACAGAGTTTGTGTGTACATGCTAGTTTAGCATGGAATGCAGTCTGTCTGCATAGCTCTCAACTGTGGGCCTATCCACATGATGGCCAGAGGATTGGCTGTTATGTTTTGTCTGTTCACCACACAAGTCTTGTCTCTGATATATCAGTGGCATTCTCTCTGTTGAGTGGTATCAGTACATGGCTGCATCTATTTGTGTTTCTGACTTCATATTCCTGAATAAGGCTATGTTGCAACCAATCCTGTAACACCAGCAACTTTCACAGTGTATAACAACAACATTGCAAATATGGCCCTGTGTTCCAGCTTCTGTCCTCCATCTATATACCAGGCTTTGTCCATATGTCATGCAGTAAGAGGTTGTTAAGTAGTGGCCTATCATTATGTAGTGCAGGCATTTCTGCCATCATTTCAGTGATGTTGTGGACTCCCACACATATTGAGGGGTAGGGTCCATATATATGTGGGCTACAGCTGGACAAAACATGTGTGACCTTGTACAGTCCAGAGGTAAGTGTATGAAACACTGTTATATGTCCTTGTAAGTCATTCTATGAGGGAGGGGTATGCACCATTTATAACCTAGGCTGTTACAACATGTGAGGGATGTCAGTAGTAAGACACATTAATGTATATGGCTGTACATTTTCATACATTTTACCATGGGAACAGTGGTGGGCTAGTGCTTACTGTCTTACAGACAGTTCTGTTTGTCAGTGTGATAGTGATGTTTTAAGTTAAGCATTGTTACGTAGCAGATACATTTCATTGTGACAACTTAATTCTTTTCCCCCTGGGGGTTGAGTACAGAGTGTAATTGGAGGCTTCTGAACTACATCTGTATTAATTACTGTTGAGTGATTCTTATCTTCCCAGCCAGTGGTTCTTTATTGGTTTACTACTTGAAGGCCTTGGCCTGGACAGCAACAAATGTTATCCTTTCAGATTACTATAAAATGTTTTGCTTGAGAGTTGCATTACTCAGTTATTATGTATTTCAAACACCTAAGTGCTATATAAAATGGCATATACAACTGAAATAGTACACAAATAAACATTTCTATGTGTGCAAACCTGTGTGTGGTGTCATATCCTTTGATTTCTCTGTGGGTATATGTTTCATGCAATAATTGTCTTTTGTATGAGATAATTAATCACTGTCCATTTTAAAAGGTGGCAACTGTAGGTTAACTGGCTGTTCAATATGCTGTGCATCCTCTAAATATGTATCTGCTTATACATATCTATACGTAGTCATATATGTATATGTGTATCTATGTGTATATATATATAAATGTGTGTGTGTGTGTGTATATATATATATATATATATATATATATATATATATATATATGTATATATGTGTGTGTGTATATGTATCATTGGAATGTTTACTGCTTCCACATTGTACATTCCCTATGGTAGACAGACTGTTCTGCATGATACGTTATTGATATCATCCTGACATCATACAGCTGAGATGGATTACTGTTAACTTCTTGTGGCTATGTTGTGTAGGGTCCTGGGTATGAGACTTGCAAGTGTTGATATTGTGTTGCAAGGCAGATCTGTTCAGCTGTGTAGGAGGGGATGATATCAATAAGTACAAGAGGTACTTAATTTGGGCCCCCTCACCCCCATTAATGGTGCCTTTGGTCATATATTTATTTGTTGTGTTCTTTTTTCATATATATATATATATATATATATATATATATATATATATATATACATATATATATTTTTTTACATATATATATATATATATATATATATATATATATATATATTTTAACAAACAAAGAATCCCTGAGATATATATCACAACACCCAGCGAAAAAAGGAGCTTTATCAGTCCACTTTAGACCAAGTCACAAATGTTAAAAACAAGCCTCTACCAACAATGCAAATATAACAGAGACTTACTGCCAAACGACACATCAACTGCAGAAAAATCCAAGTTCAAATTGCTGTGTGCCACTTGATGTCAATATTAAGAGTATAAATCCAGAGTATTAGAAAACGACACAGAAATTCCACTTGTAAATCAAATCCCAGAGTTGCTTTTCAATATCAAATATGCCAACAATACCCAGGTCCAAAGTTGTAAAAGTAAAAACTTTAATAGCATAAAACAGAGGAATGAGCGCTTTCACGGTCACACACGCCGCTTCTTCAGATTCATATAATACAATGAATGCACTCCATAAATAGTAAAAACACCTAGCACATTTGACAGCAATTAAGTAATTCAATCACTTAAAAAATCTAATTGAGTTAGATTAGATTGCATTTATCTCAGGACGTACTTATATGGTTAAAGGAAGTAATAGAGATGTTGTCTGTGTAAGCATCCAACTTTCTGTAGTCAATCCACCCCCCCCCACCACACAAGAGTGACATACAGTCACCCAAAACAGCAAAATCTCACATCCCTCAAAGAAAAAGCAATTTTAAATATTCCAAAGCATTCTCCTACTTATTATACTAGACAACTTAAAATTGCTTACACTCTATTTAGAATGTATTTCGTTCTGTATGTCATATACAGAAGCTGGTTATCTAATAAAATTCAGTTACAATGCCGCCTAGTGGAACAATAGCGTTAACGCTATATCAAACATATACAGAAGCTGGTTATCTAACAAAGTTCAGTTACAATGCCACCTAGTGGAATAATAGCGTTAACGCTATATCAAACATTTACTAACTATGTAGCAATATCTCAGACTAAACAGATAGACTAACTAAGATGTAAAACTATCGAATATGTGTAACAAAATATAACTACCATATTTGCCTAACAATTATGAAAGAAAATTCTAAAATCATAAAAGTATATATATATATATATATATATATATATATATATATATATATATATATATGCATGTGTACATATATACGTATGCATATATATATACATAAGAATTTTTGAAAAACCTCAATGAAAAAGAATATTGCTACTGACATACAACTGCAAATATGATAAAAACATAACTTCATATTATACCAAAGACCTACTTAGGAATAAAAGCAACAACGACAACAACATAAAAAAAATGTGAAAAAAGAAAAAATCAACCTGTGCCATTGAAATGTATATACATGAGATGTGGATGAAAATTATTGCTAAGTATAGGTGGATAACAGAATACAGAAAGCAGTTCAACGAAGAGGTCTACCTTTCAAGTATGGTTTAAGGGAAGTAGTATCGTTCAATCCCCTACCCCTATTAGCTCCTAGTCTAAGTACCCATCGTAGTTCTGCTTCCTCCGTCCTATTGGTAATATCACCACCACGGAGTGATACATATTCCACATGTAACACCTGAAACCAGAATATATGTTTGGGGCCTTCTTTCAACATATGCTTGGCCAGGGCACTACTCTCATCCCCTCTCCTGAGGCAATAATAGTGGTCCCTTATACGCTCTCTTAATGAGCGATTGGTTTTTCCCACATAGTATTTAAAACAAAAAATGCAGTGTGCAACGTATATCATGTCTTAAACTTGGAGTTATTCCACGTGGTCTTCGTGTGTTAACTATGCCAACATATGGCAACACTTACCCAGGTCTTTTAGCCAAATGGCAGCAGATTAATCTGCAGGCCAGTAAGAACTATATACAACTTCTTATAGACTTTTTTCATCCCATTGAAATGGATCTGAAGGCAAACCTGTTACATCATCAGAACAGATTATTACAACAAATAGGTGTCGATAATACAGAGCTTTATGTGGCAGAACTTATGGAGCGGATTACACGCTATGAGAAGAGTCTGTTAATGAATAAGCGTAAGAAGTTAGCGAGGGATTCACACGACTTTACACATAATAATGTATTTGTGTGGCCCAGGAATAGGATGAGTAATGAGCAGCCATCCATGAGTAATAACCACAACAGTAGAACTCGCCAGGACAATAGAGAGAGTACATATGGTCAACAAGGACGTACTAAGCGGAATTTTACAGAGGTGGCCACTCCTAATAGATTATTGTTGCCCAAACATCAGTCTCTCGTAACTGCACAAATTGAAAAATCAACTAATGATGGAGATGTGAATAGCTCTGACACACAAACCCATGTGATGAACAATCCTAGTGGTGCAATTAATGATATACCATCACTGTCAGATATTACTTCTCCACAACAACCGAACTCAGTATATACCACTCCGGTGGAAGAAGTACCTGTGATATTTTCTGGAACTTTTGAACAGAATAAAAACAGTAGTAGACCTAATGCAGCTGCTACCTCGACGGCCTCAGGAGCGGTACGACGTAAAATAGAGTTGGATAACCAGAACCAGATGGATTTTCCCTTACCTATACGAGTGGGACGGAAAAGATCGTTGGACCTAGATGTCAATCAAGGAGCGAAGAGGAAAGACCCCCCACAAAATTTACATCAAGGGACACTATCCAAGTTTTGGCATCCAACTCATTAGTTTACAACATTTCCAAATATTCCCTTAGTGACACTGAACAGACTGTCTTGAACAGGGGCTTATCCTTCATACCAACCACCAGCATGGACATTGGCCAAGCCCTGTTATCAGTTAGATTATTTTCCAGGAGGGTTGCTTTGAAGCTATTATTTGGCACAAATCATGACAACAATTCTCATGTACAATCATTTAAACGTACCAGTATGTTTACTCCTCATCTGCAACCCCACTTAGAAGTTTTCATTAAAGCAGTGGAATCTAAGCTTTATGCTGCTTTTGATCAATCACATGAGAATGTAATAAGGAATCTGACAGTAGATGAAACAAGAGCCTTGCAGAACCTGCGTGACAACAAGGATATCACAATAAGGGCAGCGGATAAGGGTGGCCCTGTTGTCATCCTGGATAGTAACTATTATCAATCGAAAATGCTTGAGCTCCTTAATGATGACTCTTATGTGAGGATTGCCATTGATAGTGCATGTTCCATGCAAATTAAAATTATGAATACATTGTTAGAATGTAAACAACTGGGTCTGATTGACCAAGAGCTTTTTAATTTTTTTCAGGTTGATTTTACACTTATTCCAACTATCAGTGGTTTACCCAAAATTCATAAGAACTTGTATTCGCCTGAGTTCAGACCTATAGTCTCTGGAGCAGGTTGGCTCACAGAGCCAATCTCTATATATCTTGACGTACAACTTAAAAAATTCTTGGCAAATAATCCAGTTGTATTACGTGACACCGAACATTTCCTAACTAGTTTATATCAAGAAATGTTGGAATATACATGGACTAATGATAGCATGTTTGTGACTATGGATGTGGTCTCTCTGTTTACCTGCATTCCCAATGACCAGGGAATTATGTATCTGAAATCCACCCTTAGTAGAGCAGAGGGGCATACCGAATCCATGGTTGACTTTTTATGTCTATTAATGGAATTGGTATTGGAAAACAACATTTTCCTATTTCAAGGCAGTTGTTACAGACAAACAAAGGGCGTAGCGATGGGCACAAGCTGTGCCAATAGCTATGCAAATCTGGTTATGTCTGAGTTTGAGACCAGATACATAAGAGGAAATACACACATCAAGTTTTTAAGAGATTTGTGGATGACCTCTTCCTTGTTTGGGAGGGATCCATGGGTTCATTGAACAACTTTTTGGAATATCTTAATGGTGTCAGTGACTTTATTAAATTTACTATGAATCACTCACCGATAGAAGTTGATTACTTGGATGTCCATGTTTATAGGGAGGCAGGACACATTGAGACCAGAGTGCATCGTAAGGCTTGCTACAAACATTCATATCTACATAGAAAAAGCATGCATAACCCAAGAGTCTTTAAAAATATAATAAAAGGCCAAGCTATGAGAATGTCAAGGTTATCTAGCACAGAGCCTTGTTTAAATAATGAGTTACTACAATTGAAGGAGGGCTTAACTGCAAGGGATTACACTTGTCAGGAAATAGAAGAGGTCTATTCAGATATGAGGTCACTTAGGGCTACCAGGGCACAACCATTTTTCTCAGGCTCTGAAAGAAACAAGATTGTTAGAAATTCTTGTTCCACACAAGAGTCAGTTATATTGCCTTTTTGTAGCAATATTAATCTTGTTCAACAAGTTATACAAGAGAATTGGAACATACTAACTGCAGATCAAGAAATAAGGAATATTGTTGGTCCATGCCCTAGATTTACATATAGCAATAAGTCGAATTTGAAACAACTCCTGTGTCATAGACCTGAGCATGATATACGGCCCACGGGGTTTGAGAAGACCAAAAGATGTGGTGGTTGTCTGCAATGCTGTTACATAGATGAATCACATTTTTTTAAACATCCGGACAGCGGCAGACTATGGGAGTTAAAAATAGATGCCACATGCAATAGTCGCAATGTGGTATATGTTGCACACTGCATTTTTTGTTTTAAATACTATGTGGGAAAAACCAATCGCTCATTAAGAGAGCGTATAAGGGACCACTATTATTGCCTCAGGAGAGGGGATGAGAGTAGTGCCCTGGCCAAGCATATGTTGAAAGAAGGCCCCAAACATATATTCTGGTTTCAGGTGTTACATGTGGAATATGTATCACTCCGTGGTGGTGATATTACCAATAGGACGGAGGAAGCAGAACTACGATGGGTACTTAGACTAGGAGCTAATAGGGGTAGGGGATTGAACGATACTATTTCCCTTAAACCATACTTGAAAGGTAGACCTCTTCGTTGAACTGCTTTCTGTATTTTGTTATCCACCTATACTTAGCAATAATTTTCATCCACATCTCATGTATATACATTTCAATGGCACAGGTTGATTTTTTCTTTTTTTCACATTCTTTTTATGTTGTTGTCGTTGTTGCTTTTATTCCTAAGTAGGTCTTTGGTATAATATGAAGTTATGTTTTTATCATATTTGCAGTTGTATGTCAGTAGCAATATTCTTTTTCATTGAGGTTTTTCAAAAATTCTTATGTATATATATGCATACGTATATATATATATATATATATATATATATATATATATATATATATATACTTTTATGATTTTAGAATTTTCTTTCATAATTGTTAGGCAAATATGGTAGTTATATTTTGTTACACATATTCGATAGTTTTACATCTTAGTTAGTCTATCTGTTTAGTCTGAGATATTGCTACATAGTTAGTAAATGTTTGATATAGCGTTAACGCTATTATTCCACTAGGTGGCATTGTAACTGAACTTTGTTAGATAACCAGCTTCTGTATATGTTTGATATAGCGTTAACGCTATTGTTCCACTAGGTGGCATTGTAACTGAATTTTGTTAGATAACCAGCTTCTGTATATGACATACAGAACGAAATACATTCTAAATAGAGTGTAAGCAATTTTAAGTTGTCTAGTATAATAAGTAGGAGAATGCTTTGGAATATTTAAAATTGCTTTTTCTTTGAGGGATGTGAGATTGTGCTGTTTTGGGTGACTGTATGTCACTCTTGTGTGGTGGGGGGGGTGGATTGACTACAGAAAGTTGGATGCTTATACAGACAACATCTCTATTACTTCCTTTAACCATATAAGTACGTCCTGAGATAAATGCAATCTAATCTAACTCAATTAGATTTTTTAAGTGATTGAATTACTTAATTGCTGTCAAATGTGCTAGGTGTTTTTACTATTTAAGGAGTGCATTCATTGTATTATATGAATCTGAAGAAGCAGTGTGTGTGACCGAGAAAGCGCTCATTCCTCTGTTTTATGCTATTAAAGTTTTTACTTTTACAACTTTGGACCTGGGTATTGTTGGCATATTTGATATTGAAAAGCAACTCTGGGATTTGATTTACAAGTGGAATTTCTGTGTCGTTTTCTAATACTCTGGATTTATACTCTTAATATTGACATCAAGTGGCACACAGCAATTTGAACTTGGATTTTTCTGCAGTTGATGTGTCGTTTGGCAGTAAGTCTCTGTTATATTTGCATTGTTGGTAGAGGCTTGTTTTTAACATTTGTGACTTGGTCTAAAGTGGACTGATAAAGCTCCTTTTTTCGCTGGGTGTTGTGATATATATATATATATATATATATATATATATATATATATATATATATATATATATATATATATATATATATATATATATATATATATATATATATATATATACATACATACATACAGGCATGCATATATAAATACATTTCCCCTATTGTTGAATGACTGTCCTGGATGATATGTTTGAGAAAACATCAAATGTTTTTACATCTGACATGGCTTAATGGTAAATAACTTTGGCTATAGTATGCAGGGTCCTGTGCTTGAGACTTGCAAGGGCTGATTATTTTGTTGCTGGGCAGAACAGGGGCTGTAGGAGACAGAGTGATTAAGGCACTTTAAAGCAGTTGCGAGCCGGTTTGAGTGGGTTTGCGCAGAGCTAAGCGATGCTTACGTGAGCTTAGCTTTGCTTACACCCACGTACGGCTGCTTATGGCCACTTAAACCCACACTAATTTCAAATAAAGAAAAGAAAAAAAAGAGATAGGAAATTGGTGAAATTGGGGCAAGCAGGTGGACAAGCAAGAGGAGAAACAAGTTGGGATGTGCAGGACGGGTATAGGAAATTACCATAGCTCTGCATTTTTTTGGCACTAACAGCTGCTTTCAATGTGGGTAATTTAGAATTTGGAGCTCACAACCTACAGGGAGGCGTATGGGTGTCATACAATATGGATGTTTGGTAGGGTTAGATTGTGTGCTCGGTACAAGTCTCTGGGCAAAATGCAGAGCTATGTATGGGATTGTGTTTTTTTTTTTTTTGTGGGACAGATGCCCTTTTTTTTCTTTAAGCTGAGAGTGAGATGTTAAGGAAAGATTATTGGTAAGTGTGGTGACGAAGGTTTGGTAGGAGAGGTTGCATTTGCAGACAGACAAGACAAACAAGACAGCAGACAGGGTTGTGTATGACACACGGGGGGGGTAAAGACCTTGACGGGGAGGCTGATTGGAAATCTGAGGCTCATGAGCCCCCTAGATGGTAGTAGTGGCCCTGATGTCCCCACCCGATGGTAATTACCACTACTCCTTCTCAGCCCCGAAGATGGCTTTGCTGGGGGCTGTGCTAGAGGAGCCACCTGCCCCTCTAGCTGCGACAGCCTGACCTCCACCTGGTGCAAATGGTCATCCAGCACCATCTGGAGGACACTGTGCACCATGCCACAGACATTGTCCCGGGCGACAGTGTCCTCACCACGCCCACTTGAAGGGGGGGGCAAGCCCCATCCCCTGCAGCGGTTCCACCCAAACGTGGTGCAGGACCAGCAGATGAGGGTTGTCTGGGTTGGGTCCTAGACTTGCTGAGACCTGGTGCCTCGGCCAGGTGGGGCAGGAGAGGAGGATCCACTGGGATCTGCCTTCCCATATGTGCTATGCTGTGTAAATTAACAATGAATATTGGTTAGTCATGCACATGTTACATTAGTCAAAATAGCATGCATGGATATTCCCATTAACCCAAAACAGTGCAAATATAACAGTGCCATAGCAAACAGAACCCATGCATAAATGGAATAGCATTCAGGGTTGCAACAGCATGCCAGTTAGTGGTATGTCAGGCAGGCCATAAGATGATTATTCAACAGGGGATGTTAATATGCATACAGTTTAAACAATGATAAACAAAATGGAGCAATGGTCCCAAAAGTAGAGGTTTGTTTAAGAACATAACAATGTTGGTTTCAGTGTGATGGTTGGATCAGTTGAGTGGTGGGGGAAGGGAACAGATTCAGTCGACAACTGCTATCAAGTATATTTGTCAGTACACCACTATTCACTACTCTACAGTCTGACACTTACACTCTACCTGGGCCATGGAGCTGCTACAGCACACCAACAGCTGTAGATATCAAGAGAGCAATTGTACCCTTATTTTAGTTATACATATCAGACCTGTTTCTCTATCAATTTCTTTACCTGTGGGCCTGTACAGATGAATTGTGTGCACATTACATTGCTGTTTCTACACATATTTCAGATTCACATATTAGTTGCAGGCCCTGGAGTGTGTGCTGTGTCTTTCACATACATCTACTGGGACATTCTCTGTGTGCAGGTTTCTTGTCAACTGGAGAAACTATCCGTGACAGCGTGACACTTGAGAGGATTGCCTGGGCCAGATTGTAGAGTGTGGATGTCTAGCTTGCATCTATTTGTAGGACTGGGGCTGATCAACACAGCAATTGTACACCTTTCATAGTTATACACATTGTACTAGTATTTCTATTCAGGTTGCTTTACCTGTGTGTCCTGTATGGAAAAAGCATGTGTTGCAGTACATTATTTTTTTCTGTTCAGATTGTAGTTTAAAACTAGAACCAGACTGAGATGTTAACGGTGGTCCCTGGATTCGAACTGTGCTGTGTGTGCAAAATTTAACTATAGGCCTAGTTCTTACAGGCTGAGGTACTGGGGAAGTGTTGTGTTTGGCTTGTGACATTTCTATCTAGTACATACTTTTGTGCATATTAGTTTTATTATCACATGTTGCATTATTTGTTTCCCATTTTCAGTACAATTTATGCATGCACAACAGATATTGGTGTCACTGTTTGCGAAATATGTGCACATTAGCTGGATTGCACATTTGACTGTTTTACAACTACATACTGCAATTTAGATTCCTGAGTACACCGTGTAGGTTTTAAGTCTGCACTTGTTAGCTTTATACATTTCTTAGTACACTCACAGTTACATATGGCTGAAATTGAAAGGTTAACAGAGGACAATGCTGGCAGACAAACAAGTAAAACACATTCTGATGTACTGTTGCTTTTTTCCAGTTATTTGACATGCCCATTCTAAAGTATGCAGACAAGCAGTGCTAAACCAGTTCACCTCAGTTAATGCATTCTGCAGGACATACACATTTCTATTTATCAGGTACAAGTGAGATTACACACACCAATGTTTGGGATCACCTTTATTAGTTTTGACATACATATCTGTGTACGACTCAGAACTCCACAATTACTATTCCTGCATGATCAGCACAGGTGAATGCTTTTAATTTCTAACTGTTACAGTAGCCCTGACATGGCACTTTCCTGACAGGTTCACTCAGACACACTTGTACATATTCTAATATTCCTCTCCTGCATATTGTACCTTGTTTGCTACTAATATCTGTCTTACACAGTAGCTGGGAATACTCCATTGCAACACTAGCAGCCTGACACAAGCATTTATTCCTGACTTTTACAGCACAGTTATATATACAAGCAGTACTACCATTACTATAATTTTGATTTGTTACTGCTAATAGTAGGGGGTATTCTGTACTCACTGTACTGCCAATGCAGTTGGGCCAGTCACTGTGCATGAGCCTGTACATTCTGGGACCTCTCCACACCAGCTTTGTGGGGAGGCATCACACAATCACATCTGCACAGTCACAAATTGAACTTTTTCCATACTTAGAGATAATAAGACTGAATACTTACAGACAGGTGGGACAGCCTGCGCTCGGGCTTCTTGGTTCCACGGGTCCAAGAGTGCAGCCCTCCTCCACTTCAGGTCATTATGGTGATGACGTACCTGCTCACCAGTCCAAGGTATGCTTGTGGTACCGGTAAGATCACATGTGCAAGCTGGTCCCAGGCCTCCTCTTTGTACTGCGAGCCCTGGTACTGACTGGCCCTGCCTTCCGTCATAGTTTTTAACTAGGAGCTCAACCATGACCCTAGACTCCTGGATGCTCCAATGTTGCACGTGGTAGTGCACACCATCTCCGACGCCAGCCATTTTGGTCCTGCTGTGTGCAGTCCCAAATGGTTATGGCTGTATTCCTGCTTGTGTGGTTCAAATAGGGCAGTTTTCCCACACTTTTTCAAGATTGGCCGGTTTTAATATGCTGCACTATGCTTAGCTTGGTGCAAATCCACATAGCAATGCTTACACCAGCTAAGCAGAGCTGAAAGTAGGTAAGCAATGCTTACACTAGCAAAGCATTGCTTAAATCTATTTTTTCATTAAAGTTATAAATTGCTTTTTTACATTTATATTTTACATATTTCCACCCTTACTGTACTATACGTGAACCATATGATTGACATCTATCATTTGCATTCCTTAAAAGTTTATTAAATAATTTGCCAGAGGGGGAATTTAAACCAAACATGTTCTACATGCTATACCATGGCAATACCACTACACTACAGCAGCTTGGTCATGTTTTCTATCACAGTAGCACTTGCCTATCATTTTCAGGATTTCACCCAGGCTAAGCATAGTGGTGCGCTGCACAGACAAGCTGTGTGGTACTTAAACTTCAGATTTATTTCATGAAAAAAATAGTATTGCATTTCTTTTATTTTTTATTTTTTTCCCTTTGCCCTACTGCTTCCATGCATGTAGGGCAAGAGTGCATACATTTGTGGGTGTGCACTTGAAGGCTGCTGCCTTCTATAGGTGTCTGTGGTATTTTTTTTTCAGTGTCCAAGGACACTGAAATGTTAACTATTTACATTTCAGTGTCTGAAGACACTTGCTTACTATATAATATTAGAGCCATGCTCTAATATGATATAGTCTGAGACTCATCCGTGTCAGAAAGTGCTGTAAGGCACTTTCAGAGTGAAGAGGGCATGTTTCAGGTGCTGGAACTGCTGACACATGCCCCCATGCTCATTCCTGGTTCGTGTCCATTTAGTTTATATAGCAACGTGTCTTCATGCATATGTAAGGCATGCTGCTATCCTAAACGGACATGAACCACTCCGTGCAAGAATAGCCTTATTCTTGCATGGAGCTTCATGAATCCAGGACACACACACACACACACACACACACACACACACACACACACACACACACACACACACACACACACACAATATACTTAACATCAACTGTGTTGAGTAGACACATCCTCAGATGCCTCGTCATATGCAAATGAAAGAAAAAAAACAAATGCAAAGCATAGAAACTCTAGCCCCCACCACAACATTTACTGTCCTTGATTTTCCTGCTTAATGCTGCCGCATATATTGATTTTTCTAGATACATCACCATGGATTAAAGTCAGGCAATAATACTAGAGAGTAAGAATGTCATAACTTTTAGTTTTATAAAGATATCTCCTAATAGACTGCCTGTTGCAGTTAGAGATGTCTCTCTCATACATGCAAGGATGCATGCACACACACGCATGCAAGCACACATGCACACATGCAAGCACTCACACACACTCATACATACATACATACATACTTTTACAGTTTATTTTATCGAGTTTATCTTTTAATTCTATGGTCACTAATCAGTAAAGCTCTGTTTATTGAGCATAAAAATGGCAGTCCATTTGCTTTTTAACTCTTCTAGCTTTCTAGCAGCTTAATATGCTGCCATGAAGTTGCAGACTCATTTTTCATTGGCCATTACCTGTACATTAACACCCTATTGGAAAACATAGTAGAGTGCACTCCAGAAAAATAGAGGTAGGCTACTACTTTCATAAAACTGCAAGCCAGTGGCAACATATTTGCAGTTTAATGAACAAAAACAAAACATAAGTGGTAGAGGTAAGCTGTGCTTCCAAAAACAAGTCCAATATCATAAAATGCACTAGAAGCAACAGGCCACGGCTTATTGCAGTAAAACCAGCAATTTATTTCCACAACAAATAAATGGTGAGCACTTTCATGGACCAAGCCACTTCATCAGACAATAAAATAGAACAAAAAGCCCTATTTTATACTATTCCATACCAATTAAGGAGGTGCAGAGAGTCCACCTTCATTTAAAGTCACATAAACAATCATGCATCTTAAAGATACATTCAAATGCTTTGCACATAGTTCATCTTCACAGGCTGAAACATAAAATCATGCCCTATAATTCATATCATAATGTAGTAATCATAGTGTAGTTTATTGACCTATATATTTTTATGTAGAGATCGGCAGTGGTGGTGCTGCAGTAGCTTTGTCACCTCACAGTAAGACGTTGTCCTTTTCCATTCTCAGCTAAAGCATCTTCTGTGTGGAGACATGCGTGAATGGACGTACCTTCATTGAAGGTTGTGCATCAGAGCTGGCAACTCGGCACGTAAAAATATACTGCCAATCATTAGCGGACCGGAGTTCCGCTGTGGCGACCCCTAAATTTAAGCCGAAAGACATAACAACAACATATTTTTATGTAGAGGTATTTTAGTAGTATTTTTAGTAGTATTATATATGTCTACGGATATGTATATATATATTTTATATGTTTTGTCTATGTATTATAGGGCATGATTTTATGTTTCAGCCTGTGAAGATGAACTATGTAAAAAGCATTTGAATGTATCTTTAAGATGCATGATTGTTTTTGTGACTTTAAATGAAGGTGGAGTCTCTGCACCTCTTTAATTGTTATGGAATGGTATAAAAGAGGGCTTTTTGTTCTATTTTATTGTCTGATGAAGTGGCTTGGTCCACGAAAGTGCTCACCATTTCTTTGTTGTGGAAATAAATCATTGGTTTTACTTAAATAAGCCGTGGCCTGTTGCTTCTAGTACATTTTATGATATTGGACTGTTTCTTGGAAGCACAGCTTACCTCTACCACTTATTTTTTGTTTTTGTTCATTATATTTTGCTGTAAGTGGTATTTAGACATGGCTGAAGGCAATTTGCCAGTGGATGGGTTTGAGCAGATTCCAGCATTTGAAGGAGAAAATTTATGTGATGTGAGGCATCTGCAGAAATTTGTTGAAGTTAAAGAGAACCCCTTACTGTGTCAAGAATTGACTGACAATACGATCTTGCCTGAGACTAACAATGAGTATGATTCAACAGCATTAAAGAAAGAACTTTTTAAATTAGAAAATGATCTACGTAAATCTAAGCGTTTGCAGTCACAAAGACTTTACTTTGAAGCTTGTCTGCATTTGAACATTATCCCTCGTGGGTTACAAGTACTCAACATGCCAACTTACGGCACTGTGTATCAAGATCTGCTGTTAAAGTGGCAATGCATTAACATAGAAACTAGCCACAAGTACATGCAGTTATTAATTGAATATTTTAAGCCTGAAGAGGCTAAGCTGTCTGAAAGTATATATGAGATACAAGGGGAACTGTATGGAAGGTTTCCGAATTCTATAATAGACATTAAACTTGACAGTCTCATTGAGACTGTTAGCATTTATGAGCGGCAGTTGTTTGGTTACAAGAAGAAGGAAATCCTGAGGGATAAGGAAGATTTTGCCAATGGGCGGGTCTTTGCTTGGCCCAGGGAGCATACTGGCCATAGTACAATTAATAGAACTTTTCAGCATCCAAATCCCACCTCCAGTTCGGTAGTGAAGGATCAAGTGGTGACTGTATCTAGTGGTGATGCTAGTGAATCAATGTCAAGGAAGGTGGAGCACACAGGTTTGACATCTGATGTGGACACCATGTCCTTTTGAGGCTCAGAGAGAGACATTGACAGGGCTGGGGCCACCACACGAGTGGAAGATGGTTCACATGCTCCTCCTGGTTCATCCAAACTTATGGCACGTCCCGAGAGAGTGGTTGGTAGCTCTATGAATTCCAGTGGAGCATGTAGCAAACACAGTGATTTGGCCACACCATCCTTTAATACAGGGCCATCCCAGTGTTTGCCACACACCACCTTGACTCCACTTTATCCCATTCGTCAGGCTCCTTTTCACAACCACATGCACAGCAGTAGTCGCTTGAAACGGAAGGCATCAGAGGAGGAGGAGGAGCAGCCTTTGACTATCAAGAAAATATGGCAACAAGGGGGCAAGCGTTAGTTTGGAACATTTCACAAAGGGTATCAAATAAGACTGAAAACAAACTGTTGAACAAAGGTATGTCTTTCATTCCGGCCAACAAAATGACAATTACAGACAATATTTTAGAATTAAAAGCTTTTACACGTAATGTAATGCTAAAGATGCAATTTGGTGATGTTGGTTATGACTTATCCAAGGCTAATGTTTTCAAGAAACCCAGTGCGTATGTTCCCACTAACAATGCAGTGTTAGATGCCTTTGAGAAGGTGTGTATCAAAGAAATATATAGTTTGTATGATTGTAATACACATGGTAAATATTTAAACAACTTGAGTAGAGAAGAAATTGCAGCTTTAGAGTGTCTACGGAATGACATGACTATCTCCATGAGACCGGCAGACAAAGGTGGATCGCTGGTTGTGATGGATTCTTCTTTTTATAGGGAATCAGTGTTTAATGTGTTAGATGATACTAAGTTTTATTCTAAAGTGGAGTTTCAGCAGATACAGAGATGCAATGATCTTATATACAATGCTTTGTTTGAATGTTTATCATGTCGAATTATTGATGTTGATTTATTTAATTATTTCATTATTAAAGATCCAGTTATACCAATAATACAGGGTCTCCTCAAAATCCACAAGAACCCTGTAAAACCAACAACGAGACCTATTGTGACAGGGAGGGGTTGGTCCACCGAGACCTTATCCATTTATTTTGAAAGGCATTTAAAGCCTGTACTGAGAAGGAACCACATTATTCTGTTAGATACAGAACATTTTTTGAAGGACTTATACTCATTTTTCAGCACGTTTGAGAGTGTGGATAGGTTAATGCTTATTACCATGGATTTACAGTCCCTATTCACTGTTATCCCCAATCAAGTGGGAGTTGAATATTTCAGGAAGTATCTACTGGAGGATTGCTTATATAATAGCAAATTTGTTGATTTCTTGTCTCTTTTGATGAAGCTCATTTTAGAGAATAACCTGTTCATATTTGAGGGCGGATTGTATAGACAGTTGGATGGCATAGCCATGGGCACTTCTTGTGCCAATGGCTACGCCAACATTGTCATGGGCCTCTGGGAAAAGCAATACTTAATGGGTGAGTTTGGTAAACATTTGAAATTCTATAGGAGGTTCGTAGACGACCTCTTCCTCCTGTGGGAGGGGGATGGGTCTATGTTTGAACCCTTCTTTGCACATCTGAATGGATGCACTAGTTTTTTGAATTTTACCATGAAGAGTTAATTTTGTTCGGTTGACTTCCTGGATGTCAAGATAACACAGAGGAGATATGGACGGTTTGAGACCAAGATTTATAGGAAGGATTGATATAGCAGTTACCTACATTGAACCAGCATGCACCCTCAACATATTTTTAAGAACATTGTCAGGGGTCAAGGTCTGAGAACGTCAAGGCTGACAGCAAACCAAGCTAAATTTGAAGATGAATTGGCTGAATTAAGAACAAGGTTTTTGCAAAGGGGCTATGCTGATAGGGAGCTTCAGGGAACCCTGGGAGAAGTTATGGAATGTAGGAACACTGAGGGGAGGCTATATTTCTCTGACGGTGAAAAGCCACCACGAGTAGCGGGGGGTAGCAGAGGACATATAAGGATATCTGTTACATACTGTAGCAATACCAATGCACTACAAGATATTTTTCATAGGAACTGGAACATCATGTGTACTGATGATGCCATCAAAGAGTTAGTAAGAGAGTTTCCAAAGTACACTTTCAAAAATAAGAAGAACTTGAAAAGAATTTTATGTGGACCCAGATTATCACAGGGAACTGCACAGGCCTGTGACATAGATAAAGGTGACATCCTACCCTGCAATAGTTGCAATTTTTGCACATACATAGATGTGAGTGGGGAGTTTAAACATCCAGATATGAATAGAGTTTTTAAATTAAGGCCTTTCGCTAATTGTAATAGTAACAATATTGTATACTTGGCTCATTGTTTGATCTGTATGTCATTCTATGTCGGAATGACAACCAGAAGGCCTAGGGATTGATTGCGAGAGCATCTATATGATATAAGCAGAGAGGTGGAGACCAATGCTTTATCAAGGCATGTCAAGGCTCATGGGGACACACATAGATTTGTCTTTATGGTGGTTCATAAGGTGATGGACAACTGCAGAGGGGGTGACATGAAATTGAAAGTTGAGACCAAAGAACTTGAATGGATTGTGAGACTTAAGGCAAGTACAGGGAAGGGTCTCAACGATAAAATCAACATTAAGCCTATTCTTATAGGGAGGGATCTGCTTAAGTGATTGAGTTTCGGTATTAGTGTAGTTTATTGACCTATATATTTTTATGTAGGGGTATTTTAGTAGTATTTTATATGTTTATGGATATGTGTATATATTTTATATGTTTTGTCTATGTATTATAGGGCATGATTTTATGTTTCAGCCTGTGAAGATGAGCTATGTGCAAATCATTTGAATGTATCTTTAAGATGCATGATTGTTTATGTGACTATAAATTAAGGTGGACTCTCTGCACCTCTTTAATTGCTATGGAATGGTATAAAAGAGGGCTTTTTGTTCTATTTTATTGTCTGATGAAGTGGCTTGGTCCACAAAAGTGCTCACCATTTATTTGTTGTGGAAATAAATCATTGGTTTTACTTCAATAAGCTGTGGCCTGTTGCTTCTAGTGCTTTTTATGATATTTGCAGTTTAGTTGAAATACTTAAGTGCAGATTTGAGACATTATATTTATAATATTTGCAAAATGCAAAATCTCAAAAATTAGAACTATGCTAACTGCCATTGTGGGCCATTTTAAGCCTAGCCAATTACTCAATGTGAGAATCAAACCCTGCACCTTGTATTTGTACGGTAAACACCTTAACCATTATGCCAACCTCCCACCCTCACAGTCCAAAATAAGTATTTTCAATATTAAGCATTTTTCATAGGATTAATTGACAAATGTTTTGTCAAAGCCTTACTTGACAACAGTTTTTATTGGTTGGTTCAGTTTGTAGCATGTATTTAAGAGCAGGGAATGATGTATTAACTGAAGAAGCCCTTATTGTTCATGGCGAAAGCACTTAGTCTGTTTGTTTTTATTGGTATTTCATTTACTTTGTTTTAACATTGGTGGTTTTCTACTAAAAGGCTGACACACCAAATCTGGAGCTTGTTTTCCTGTATTGTTGAGTCTATTTGTGTTTGAAGTAACTTTTCTATCAAATGCACAATAGATTTGTTAAAACATAAGAATAAAGTTCAAAGTCAGCAGTTTTTAGTACCACTGCTAAATAAGTAGGTATGCACAGCTACAGTAGTTCAAATACTTGTTCATTCAGGTGCTGAACTGTCATTAGCAAATAGTCTTGTCACAAGAAAAAAGATAAGTTATCTTATGGATCTTTGAACAGTTATGATTGTTTGTTATGGTGAAAGGGGGTATTAAAAGTAGTGCTTCGAATTACTTTGAATTTTTGTATAAAGGTTGACAAAAAACCCTAATGATACCTTGAATTATAGCAGATTATCTCAGGTTTAAGCTGCCACCAAAGTAAGCTGCAGCTGTTAACACCTTTAAAAATCACAGACACAGTTATTTATTAGCTTTTAGCAATGAAAAGATGTTTTACAACCCATACAAAAATCCTATTGGTTGGCCAAAAAGTTTGACCCCATGGCTGTGCATAAGAAGGGAGGCAGATGGCATGCCTGGGAAAGCAAGCAGTATTAAATTTGAGCGTAGGAGAGAACTTGCCAATTCGGGAAACTGTCTAATTTTCTCTTCTATTCTTGGCCTATTCTCAGTCTTTCATGAGTGGCTGCATGCTCAGAGACCAAAAGAAAAGCATTCAAAGCCTAAGATATTTGTCTGACTCAGATAAATCAGAAAGGACCCATCTCAACTCAGTGATCCAGTAACTTTTAAAAATAAATCTTTACGTCTTGCCATCTGAATTTGCCAACACTATTTGCCTGACTCAGATAAACCAGAAAAGACCCATCTCAACTTAACAATCCAGTAACTTTTAAAAATAAATCTTTACCTCTCGCCTTCTGAACTTGCCAACAATATCTGTCTGACTCAGATAAACTAGAACGGACCCATCTCAACTCAGTGATCCAGTATCTTTTAAAAATATATCTTTCCCTCTGCCCTCTGAACTTGCCAACAATATTTGCCTGACTCATGTAAACCAGAACCGACCCAGCTCAACTTGGTGATCCAGTAACTTTTAAAAATAAATGCATGTTTCTGTTGAGGAGTAATACTGTCTGATAGAGTGCACTTGTTAAATGGAATTGCACACTTCTCTGGGTCAGTGCAACTTCGCTTCCTTCCCTCTCAGGCTGCCCTGTTTTCTATTATTTTAATTCCAGTATCTTTTTTTGTTTTCGGCAACAGAGTAAGATATAGGTTTACTACTTAAACCTATGCAAAGAATAGCTTTAGGCTCTGTAGTAGAATTACCTTCTTTTTCTGCTTTTCTTTCTTAAACCTAGTTATACCTCACTCCACCTACCTACTGACTCGAAGGTAACTACTGATTGTTTCTGTAGTTGGTGCTTTGATAGTCCTTTCTCTGGCTCAACCCACTCCATTCACCCTCACTCCATTCACCTTCACTACTCTCGAGATAACTCTGCTCCCCTACCCTACCCCCATTCCCATACACCCACCATATAATTTCCTTTATACTTGTCTGTCCCTTTCCCCTCCCCTCGATCTCCACCCCTTCCTGTCTCCTTGGCCAATCCCAACAAGTACCACCCCATACTTGCATATTAACCAGGACTTAAGTGGCATCGACTTCACCTCATTTATTCTATCTCCTGTACTTGCGATTACTCCTTTCAGTTTCTTGTCTTACTCTGATTCCTTTAAGTACTATTCATGTAAATAACCTGCTTATATTTTCCTCCTGCCCAACACTACTACCTGACCTCACTAAGATGCTCAGCTTAATCATAACCTTCCTTTCTATGCCTCCCTTACTTCTACTTTTCCTTTTTACCTCCTATAATACCCAACTGACACCTGTATATCCTGCCCCCCACACACTCATCCTCATGTCCACCTACATCATCTTCACTCTTTCACAATCTGTTTGTCCATCTTTCCTACTAATACTCTCCTTAGAATTAAAATTCCTCCTACCATCATTCACTTTATTAGACATAAAATTAAGTATTTTATCTACTACCCCTCCCTCCATAATTACAACATAATCTATATAACCCTATTACAATCAGGTGATATTTATCCAAATCCTGGCCCAAACACCCCCTCTCGTATCATCAATTCCACTGTTCCAAACTCAGGACACCTTACTTCTCCCAACAAACATATATCGTTTTACTCTATGAATATTAGAAGTGTGTTAAATAAAATCAGTGAATTCCATGTCTGGATGTCAAACTACTCCCCTGATGTTATCACCCTTACAGAAACATGGCTAAAGTCACATAGTCCCGATAGAAACATCCTCCCTCCAGGTTACAATATGCTTAGAGTAGGTCGCCAAATGAAAAGGGGGTGGTTAAGTCATTGTCTACTCCAACCATCTTACTCTCACATCTCTAAATAAACCAATCCCATCCTTTCTATCTGCTGAAATGCTAATTGCCAACATCAAACTTAATTATATAACAGTCACCATAGCAGCTATTTACATACCCCCAGGAGACAACATTCCCTTACTGGAAAATATTCTCTCCTCCCTTTCTGAACACATACATAATGAGATCATCCTCTTTGGAGATGTAAATATAAACTGGCTATCCATCTGCTCTCCAAACTCCACCCAATGTATTAACTTACATGATTTTACTCAACTTATCTCTATACCCACCCATGGTAACAAATCTCACAACTCGGGCTCACTTATTGACTGGATATTAGTCACAGACCCACTCAAATATCACAACCCTACAACACTATCTGACTCCCTAAGTGATCACTCTCCAGTAAGAGTTCTAAGATTCTCTCCTCACGTCTCCAGACCACATAGATACATACAATGTTACAAACTATCCAACTTTCACCCTGATATATTTAATTCCCTCCTTTCCAAAATTAACTGGTGTTTTCTGACCCAACTTCCTCTAGATGAAGCAGTACAGTCATTTAACTCAACATTACTAAATATTCTTAACTCACTGGCACCTTTACGCACAGTGCATGTTAAATCAAACATATCTCCCTGGTTAACTAAAACTACCTGCACCCTGATGAAAACAAGAGATAGGATGTGGACAAAATGGGTACAAACCAAGCTCCCCATTCACTTGCAAAAATATAAAGAACTTAGAAATCTGACAAAAATACATTAATAAAGAAAAAAGACTTCTATTATAACCCACCTTCTGCCCAAAGATCAAATCCAAATAAATTTTGGCACTCTATAAATCAAATACTCCACCCTGGCAACCCTTCATCTCCTAACCCATACCCAACAAATACACCAGAAGAAACTGCATCCATCTTTAATTCCTATTTAATTGAATCCATTAGGAAGATTGTAGTTTCAGACCCATCCAATATCAGCACTATAAATCCTTCAAACCTCTCTACTAGTCTAAATCCTACCAATACATTTTATCTCAAGCCTATTCCTAAGAGCTACATTAAATCTCTACTCTATAAACTAAAACCCTGCTCTACATCTGCTGATAGCATACCTTCCTACTTCCTTCAGGTTGCAACAGACTCTCTAGCTATTCCTGTATCTATTCTGATAAACCGTTCCATCTCAGAGTCAAAAGTTACCCCTATCTAGAAAGAAGTCGATACTTTACCCATACACGAATGAGGTAACTCCACAGAAATATCCAATTTCAGACCTATAGCTATCCTCTCACCCCTCTCAAAAGTATTAGAAAAATGCATACACAAGCAAATCATGCAATACTTGCTCCAAGAAAATCTCTTCACTCCTTTACAACATGGATTTCATCCTAAACACAGTACAACTACTGCCCTCCTATCCTTCCTCACCAGTATTTCTCTTACCAGAGAACAATAAACTAGTCTCATGCTTATTTCTAGAGCTTTCCAAAGCATTTGATACAGTCCCTCACTCCCTTCTTCTGAATAAACTGTCTAGCCTCACTTTCTCTTCTGCTACCATTGCCTGGTTTTCTAGTTATCTTACTGATCAACTATAATCAGTAAAGTGGCTCTCTGCTCTCTCTCCACCCCTTTACCTGTCAAAATGGGTGTTCCCCAGGGATCAGTCCTTGGCTCATTACTTTTCAATATCTTTACTAATCTACTCTATATCTCTTGTCCTCAGTCACCCCTTGTTCAATATGCTGATGAATCTACAGTTATAAACACTGCAGATATACTGTCCGACCAAATTTCTCTTACTCAGACATCCTTTAACTAAATCGAAACCTGGCTCTCTAATAACCAGCTTATCCAGAATCCCCCCCCCCCCAAAAAAACTCTTAATTTTTCTTCACAAAAACTAAAACCATCTTAAATCTACTTTCTCTACCATTCTCCAAATAGCACACCTATCAAAGTCAAACCTAACACAAAACTCATAGGAGTCATTATAGATGACCAGCTGAAATTTGATTTGCATGTTAATAACTGTATTAAAAAAAACATCAAAAACTTGCCTCCGGATTTACTAATCTTCCATGTAGAACTAGTCTAGTTCTGCATGGAAGTGGACGCTTAGGAGGAAGATGGTAGTGCGCCATGCATAGTAATGAAGGCATGCTGCCCGAGCCCCCAGGCTTTCATGGAGCATGTACAAGTGCAGGGGGCATCTCTGAGAGCACAGCCCACAGAATACACATGCCCCTGCAATGTTGAACAGCAGAAAGTGGAAATAAATGAGCAATGCCACTCATAGGTGTCCACATATCCCCACCAATAGTCCCCCATGTGAAAACAGCAACAGGACATAAAAATCAAAAGAAGAAACCCCCGTATTTGTGTCGAAGGCACCAAGTACAGCTAACCGTAGGTGCGCATTGCTCAGCCACAGTGAAAGTAGCCTAAAAGGCTGAAGAGGATAACAAGGATGATATATGCAAATGAAGCATGTCTGCAATAGTGTAGTGGGCAGAGCGTTCGCCTAACGAGCAGGCATTCCCAGTTCAAGTCCCAGTGCCGCACAATCTATTTTACAGGGCAAAGCATGGTATAAGCAACATTTGTAATGCAAAACCCACTAAATAACATACATTTTTATGCACAGGAGTACTGCAGGAAATGCACATGTGAAGAGTCAGCATCATAATGAATAAGGCAACTGTAAGCAGGCTTAAGCACAGATAAGCAGTAGTAAGCATATGTAAGCACTAGTAAGCACGTGCAAGTGCATTTGCATGGGGTTAAGCACTGCCAACACAGATTAAGCAAAAGAGAAGCAAACTGAGTGTAAGACAGTATGACCGGATGTTAGCAGTTCTTACCTCTGCGCAAACCCACTTACAACCACTTTAAAATGCCTTAAGCATACCATATCCAACGGCTGGTGTCCTGCCCAGCAACAAAACAAACAGCCCCTGCAAGGCCGGAACCCAGGACCATGCACACCATACACAAAATGATTTACCACTAAGCCATGCCAGATATGCATACATCTTATGTTGTCAGAAACATAACCCCAGTCCAGTCATGCAACAGTACAGAGAGTGTATACCTACAGCTAGATGGACGTGTGTGTGCAAATATATTACTATCTAAATGGATACAACATATCTATAGATGTAGTCACATATATATATACCTATCTCTCTCTCTCTCTCTCTCCCTATATATATATATATATATATATATATATATAAGAAATATCCAGAGATATATATATATATATATATATATATATATATATATATATATATATATATCTATATATACACAAATATATGAACAGATATACAAGCAAATGCCGACAACTACACATATATATGTCAACATCTATATGTCCACATATACACAGCATGTTACATATATTTAAGCAGTTATATGTCTCCGTAGGTATATACGGACATAGTTAGAAATATGTAAGCAAATATATATACCCACAGAAGTATATATGGCCAGACATCAGTAGATTGCAATGGTAGATGTACAGACATGCACTGTGAATGAGCTTGAGAGGCCCCAAACAATATACATCATGTACAAATTGGCATACCCCCCCACCAAGCCAAACACGTCCACCCTGCAATACACTACCAGCTCATTGTATTGTACATGTGTCATTGAAATAGGGATTTAAATTAGCTCTCTGTTATGTTTCATATGTTAACATCACATCCCCCTATCCCCCACCCACTAGGTGGGACGAGCAGTACAGGCCCATCTAACCAAGGACATCCCCGACCCATACATTCATTACCCACAGTTCTGCTTCCCCTCACCTGCTGAACACATGTAGCCACCATCTCTACCCTGGTTACCGGCCTGTAGCTACCACACCACCACACATTGCCCTCCCTCCACTCCCCCCTGGGACCCATCCCATATGCTGTTCTGACCCAAGTATCCTAGGTCTGGCACACACTGTAGTCCATGCACATAGCCATGGGTACCTTTGTAACCTTGGGTGTAGGCGAAAGCTGAATACCCAATGTTTGGGTTGTCCCATATGGGACGAATGTTACCCTGGTACTAAGAATACATTTCATCTGTGACTTAGATTATACTACTAGATTTAGTTGTAGGTATCGCAAAGCATACATGGCACACAAGGTCGGCCATTATGCACAGGAAACACAGTATCCAGCAATACCAGTCTACATTACAGGATATGTAGCTAAATATGTAGAAGTATGTGTGTGTGTGTGTGTATATATATACCCATAACTTTATATATATATATATATATATATATATATATATATATATATATATATATATATATATATATATATATATATATATATATATATATATATATATATATATATATACATCTGCCTCTCTGTAGTAAAAATGTATATATACATAGACAGACATATATATAAATACCCACATATAGATCTATACATATGCAGACAACCATACATCCACACATCACCAGATATATATACAGCAATATATATATATATATATATATATATATATATATATATATATATATATATATATATATATATATATATATATATATATATATATATATATATATATATATATATACACAGATATATAGCTATGACATGATACAGCACTTAGGAATTACATATGTTCACAGGCCGTGCGAATGGGAGTGAGGGGCCCAATCAACAAATGTGTTCCCCCCCTCCAGCCAGACAGGGGAAGCATACAAACAAACACACAAGCAATGTAAACAATCCACTGCTCCCCAACAACAGGCAGGACACAACTAGTGGGGGGAACACTGTGGACCCGCCAAGTCTAATCTTGTGACAGAGACCGGAGTGCCCCTTGCGGGACACCCCAAAAACTGATGATGAACGGAGTCAATCCCGGTAATGATTTATCTATGCAGGCAGTGTACGTACATGGACTACAAGGTTGGGCAAACTTGATGACCCATGGATTGAAACAACGTATGACATGGGTCCCAAGACATGGAGAGTGGGCATTGTGTAGTGTTGTGGTTAGACCTGTCTTGCACCCACAGTAAGGATGAGTGCTGTAGAGGAGGGGCGGGTGGGGGAACTATGGGTATACAATTATGGACCTAGCCATGCAGGTGTTGGCTGTTGCAATTCTATTTGTATTGCCCTGGGGACATAAGCAACAGTGCGAATTGGACAGAGCCTCCATCTAACGAGGAGCCTTTCCCGGTATGGGTCCCATTGTAGCACAGTCTATTTTACATGGCAAAGTATGGTATAACCATATTTGTTGTTGCAAAACCCACTACATAACACCAAAGAACACATGGTCGTAACACCCCATTGTAGGCATGTAAGCCGATCTAATTTTCATTACAAGTTATTATTGTAGTCCTCACCCCCACTCAGGGGTGTGAGTGTCCAATGCAAACTCCAAATGCAGTGTATATGCACAGCTGTTGCTGCAGAAGATATGGCCAGCTGTGGACCTTCCCTGCAGCCTTCCTGCACATCCCTGGATAATTCCCCTACTAACTCCCCCCTTTGTGCCCCATGAACACCACTTACCTATCAACCCCTGTTCCATTTCTATTAATGTTTAAAGTTACAGGTAGGTGACACCCACTTCCCCAACTATATTGCCAGAATCTGGAACCCCCAACCCACATGTATTACCTCAGCTGTCCCACAGAACACATGTAAATAACACATGAAGGAACACCACAAGCACACTTGGATCAGCACAGGCTCACCACTTTGCGAAATCCCCCCCCCAACTTACACTCTATACCACTATATCAACTAGTGGAACTGACACCTCTTGTCCTGCGTCGCATGCAAATCCCAACATCTGACAAACCTTCCCTATTGCTCCCCATCCAATTATTCCAACAGGCTACTATACAGTTACAATGTCACCCCCACTTCCTGCCTACCTACTCCTTCACTATTCCCCTATACTGTACCACACAGGTATGGAATAACTAAACCTACCCCAAATACCTGCGTGTAACCTATCCAGAACTGTTAAACTGGAATCCAACTTCACCTTAAACTGACCTTTGTCAACAGTCATACCTGACATGTAAACATGACCTAAGCATGTATAATACCGACATGTTAACATAAACTAAGGCTGAAGAATGGGGGACGTAGCTATGTTACATCTGTTACTCTCTATAAATGTGAACACCTCAGTATTAATTGGAATTAGTAGCTGGGGTCACTGTGGAGCTCTACTACCTGGGCCACTGCTGAAAATGGACAAGCATCCAGTCGGATTGTCCCAGTCCACAAATGTAAACTAAATACATGAAGTAGCACAGGGGTATGCGGGAGCAAGTGGGTGTAAGCCTGTTTGGGCAGCAGTAAGCAATTACCACACTGTTTAAGCAATGTAGATGCTAACTCAGTGCAAGACACCACAACCGGAGATCAGCAATGCTGAGCTTCGAGCAAACCAGTGCATACCCACCTACAATTGCTCTACACTGCCTTAGTCACTCTGTAGCCAACAGCTGTCATTGTGGCCATTAACAAAATAATCTGTACTGCCAGGTTGCGACCTCCCGATCCTGCACACTGTAGTCAATGTGAGTTCCACTAAGCCATGGCAGATGCACATTCAACTGCTGTGATCACAAACATATCATCCAGCACAGTCAACCAACAGTATAGGAAATGTATGTAAGTGTGTAGATTAATACCAGAAAACATGTGTACATTGCTCAACCACAGTATTACGAGCAGTCTATGTGCATCAAAGAACAGTGCCTGACTAATCATACTCTGAGAACAGTAGTCTTGCATAATACTGAAGAGAATAATGAAAAACGGTGCACACCGTGGGGGTGTGTGGGCGTGCTTCATGCACAAAATGTTACACTTTTATGCGTTGGTTCCACGGACCTGGGAGATGAGGCTGGCCAGGTGTGTGAGCAAACTGCTGCTTCTCAAAACCCTGGTAGGATGTTATCAGTGGGAGAAACAGTGTAGACCAGCTAGGTCTACTCTTGACACAACAACAGGTCCATCCCTGGTGGGACAGACCAAAAGATGTGGGTCACATCAATGTCTCCACCAGTATCGGAGGAGGATCAAGGGAAGGCTCCTATGTACATGGAATAAATGGATGAAGAGCCTGCAGACACTTGGGTCAAGACAGTATACTTGAGGAGTACCGAGACATGCAGAGAGGGAAATGTGTGGAGGTGTGGTATGGCAGGGCTAGCAACTGGAGAATGGATGGATGCTGTGTACGTGGAGCTCGGGGGCCGGGGAAAGGGAACATGGGTATGACATTATTGTAGAAATATGCAAATGAAGCAAAACAGCAATAGTGCAGTGGGCAGAGCATCCACCTAAAGTGCTCACATTCCCAGTTCGAGTCCCACTGCAGCACATTCTATTTTCCATGTGAAATCTGTATATCAACATCATTTTGCTGTATAACCTACTAAATAACATTTATATTTGAACAGGAGTACTGCAATAAATGCACATGAGAAGTGTCAGTGTCATAATGAATAAGGCACTATTAAGCAGGTGTAAGTACAAATAAGCAGTAGTAAGTATAGATAAGCAGTAGTAAGCATGTTTAAGTGCATTTGCACAGGGGGTAAGCATTACCTACAATGATTAAGCAAAGTAGAAGCTAACTGAGTGTTAGAAACTGTAACCGGAGGTTAGCAGTGCTTAGCTTCGCGCAAACCTGCACAAACCCACATACAACTCTTTAAAGTGTCTTAATCACTCAGTATCCAACTGCGAGTGTTCTGCCCAGCAACAAAATAAACAGCTCCTGCAAGGCTCGAACCAAGAACCCTGCCCATCCATGGAGAAAGTGACTTACCACTAAGCCATGACAGATACAAAGAAATTTTATGTTTTCAGAAACATATCATCCAGTCCAGTCATGCAACAGTAGAGAGAATGTATACCAACATCTAGATGTATGTGTGTGTAGATATATTAATATCTAAACAGATACAACATATATATATATATATATATATATATATATATATATATATCTTCAACTATATACATATATATATCAATATATATGCACATATATACATGCAAATGCCTACATCCACACATATGTGTCTACATATACACAGCATGTTACATATGTGTACGCAGATATATATATCTATGTAGGTATATACGACATAGTTATATGTTAGCAGATATATATATATATATATATATGTATTTATATATTTATATGTATATATATATATGTATATCTATATATATATGTGTATAAATATATATATATATATATATATATATATATATATATATATATATATATATATATATATATATAGGTATATATGACCATACATATGTAGATAGCAATGGTAGATTAACAAACACACATATGTCCACATGCACCATTAATTGGGTTGCGAGGCCTCACACACTATACGTCTTGTTTGAATAGGCATCCCTCCCACAGCCAAACACATCCGCCCTGCAGTACACTACCAAGTGTTGCAGATCCCATAACCAGGACCTGACACAACATGGCCACAATATGTTAACAGTAATCCATCCCACCTGTATGATGTCAGGTTGATATTGTTAACATATCATGCAGTACAGTCTGCCTCCCATAGGAAATGTAATATGTGGAAGCCATCAACATCCCCAGGATACAGATACACAGGCAGAGATATGCAGATACAGATATATATGTACACATATATATATATATATATATATATATATATATATATATATATATATATATATATATATATATATATATATGGATATATATAGATATACATGTGACTACACATATACACGCAGATATATGTACAGTAAGATACATATGTAGAAGGTACACACAATATGGAACAGCCACTATGCCTACAGTTAACACCTGAACAATTGGACACTGTATGGCCCATCCATACATATGTCAATCGTTGCCTGCAACATATACCCATACAAAGGTCGTAGGAAAGACACCACACACAGGTTTACAGAAATGGACAACCTTTAATTGTGTACTATTACAGTTCTATATGTCATATCATATAGCTGTTCAGACACTGACAACAATATAAACAGAGTAGTGCAACCGTGAAACATTTACACTAATACAGTAATCTGTAAACGTTCACAACTGTTGCTGTCCAGGCCAAGACCTTCAAATTGTACAATAGTGAAGACAGACTGGGCCACAGGATACCAAACAATCAACAGTATGTAATGCAGGTGTATAGTTCAGCAGCCTATATCTACACTCTGCACAAACTCAGTAGGTGGTAAAGACGGTATGTGATCAAATGTTACATAACAAGGCATAACTGACACCATCACAAGCACACGGACAAACAGAACAGTCTGTATGGCAGGAGGCAGTAGGCTTGCATTACCCCAGTTCATGTAAGTAATGTAAATATAGGTGAAGTATACTGTACTGTACATCCAGATACCTTACAGCAGCTCAACCCTGATAGTCCCATATTTTGTAACAGCCTAAGTCATTTATGGTGCTCCCCCCAAAACTCACTAATACAGGGCCATATACCACTGTTACATACACTGGCCTCTGGAGTGCATAAAGCTACACATGTATTGTGTAGGTGATGCCCACTCATATATGGCCCCAGCCCTACTGTTTGTGTGGGGGATACAACAGCAGTGGACTGATAGCAGCAATGGCAGTGTGATATACTCACAGCCCACTACAGAACAACCCCTGACAGCATGAAATATGTGCAAAATTTGGTATGTAGGTGGAGGCAGAGGTTGGAACACAGACACATATGTGGAAAACTGTTGCCATACACTAAGCAAGTCGCTGGTGTTACAGGATAGTCTGCAACATACCCCTAGTCAGGGAATTGAGGTTAGAAACAGAAATGGATGTAGCCATGTACTGATAGCACTCAACACACACACTGCCAGTGTAATATCTGACACAGGACCTGTGTGGTGGACAGACAAATCATGATAGGCATACCTCTATCCAGCAGGAGGATAGCCCCACATTTATGAGCTATGCAGACTGCATTCCAGGTTAAACTAGTATGTACACACACCCTGTAACACCAGTACTATACAAAGCATAACTCAACTCTACTCACAGACTGTCTGTTGTTTCTGATCCTCCTACAAATATGTGGCTCCCCTGAGTGTGCCGATTCTCCTGTAAGAGGTATTGCTACCTGCTGTCTGTAACACTGATGCCCACACACAGAAAGGATGTCCATCACACAGGAAATGTAAAGGGACCACGCCCACATGATGCAGGGATTTATAGTGGGTGGTTGCCATGACAGTGGTAATTCAAAGTACTACACATGCATATATATATATATATATATATATATATATATATATATATATATATATATATATATATGTATATATATATATATATATATATATATATATATATATATATATATATATATATATATATATATTTCCACCATATGTCCTGGACATGGAGTGTAGCCCTACCCCAGCCCCTATAGTCCAAAAGTCATAGTGCAAGGGGATGCCAGGTATGTATAGCAGGTATATTAGTAGACTATTGCTACTGTCATTGGGATTGTCTTTACAGACATGGTATGTGTGGGAAGTCACATCTGCTTATAACATGTGTGCCACTGGCTACTGACAGACATACTAAGGACATCATTGTAAAGTACCACTGTTAGCGTGTAATGCCCCTGTGGACTGCAGAAGAGATATTGGCCAATATATGTGGAAATTCTGACACACCCTGTACAGTCCAGAGGTATACACATAAGCCCTTAGTGCACAACATGTGTACCATGTCTGACAATATGGATGTAGACAGCCTTGTGGAGGGGTATAACACATAATGACTGGTATACATTTGCCACCGTAGGTTTTGCATTCATACACTCCTGTCTGGCCTGACACATAATGACCGCTGGTACAGGTGTGCCATGGCCACATACTACCCACTAGATATTGACATACATCTTTACAGCATCCCACTGCTCTGTCTGACATAAATGACTTGTAAGGGAGGCCCGGCAGCAGTACATATGGCAAGTATCTGCACATGACATCTCACTGGGTAAGTACACTAAGCTGCTAGGCATGTAACAATGCACTGTTCAGGCTACTGGCTCAACACTGGCCTACATTTCCTATGGGGGAATGCACATGTACCTGCATATATAGCAGGCTCCAGGCATGTCACAGCACAGGGTAAGATACACCTGTGTGAAAGTGCATAACCACAACCAATGTGAACACAGCCGCAGCCACATATGGTAAGCTAGCATAATATTACAGTATATGGCCTATCTGTTCTACACCATCCTCATATGTGTCACTCACAGACTGTTTCTACATATAAAGGGCTGCTACACAGTTTGGTCTGATAGCTGTCTGTGGTATGGGACGTGTGTGTATGGCCCTACAAATATATATGCCAATATGGTACCATACAGTGGGGCAGCATGTAACATCAGATAGGAGGGGAACTTGAACAATGACATCTACCACAGTCTGTACACAGGCTAAAGTACATATTAACAATACACACACTGTCGACATTCACCATAAGTACACAGACCTCAGTACTGTACATGCATCCACAGAATGTCTAGGTTATGTCATGAAATATAACCTCTACTGTACATAACGTGTAGCAGTCTGATATATCACTGGCTTGTTATCAGATATGATGACACTAATTATGGTGCACAGCATATATGCACCACTTCCTGCATGACTTATGTACAAAGGTTGATAGAGGTGTGGCTGGGAGCATATACACAGGGCCAATATTGACATGTTGCTGTGATAACCTCATACATTTACTGTTGTAACAGGGTTTGTTGCAACATATGTCCTATGAAGGATATGAAGTCAGTAACTGTCATGGCCTTCACCATCTACAGACTGCAATCCTTACACTAACTTCTGTAGTCCACAGATAGATGCTCCATGGGTGACATATGAAACCAAAGGCACAACACTGCCCAGTCTGCAAATGATCCTGCAGATGGGGATTCCTCATAAACATGGAACTGACATGGCAGGTATTGAGATATGTACAACAGCCATATCCAGACAAACACTGTGAAACAAACATTACTCCAAATGCAGTATAGCAGCACTTACAGTCTGTAGTCAGGTCCAGCACTTCCTCCTCCTGTTTGTTGCCCTCTTTCCACAGTGTATGTTGTTAGAGGTAAATCCCCAATCCATCTGAGATGCTGTTTGCCAAACAACAGATCTAGTTCCTGTTCACAGTGAATGAAAAGGGCCAACACCACCATGATGTTCCTAGATATTGGAGTGTGTTTCCATGCAATTGGCTATGGGAATGTTACCACAGCTATTCTCCATGCAATCAGCTAGGGGAGGGTTGCAATTCATGCAGAGGCCATCAGCTGATCATGAGCATCACTTAAAATGCACATGCTGCTGCCTAAGCAAAGCAGGTGTGGGTCTCCACATCCACCAAAGAGGGAGTGGGAGAAGCAGACAGAGGCAAATACATGTCAGGGAGGGGTGGGAGAATAAAACTGAAGCATGTTTGTGTCACACACCTACCAGCACAGGGTATCACACCCCCAACTATGTAGTGCTATCACAGGTCGATGCAGTTATTGGATGCACCACATGGGTTACCTATTGTGCAGCACTCAGAACATATGTTTGATGGTGAGTGACATCTGCAACAGGGATATGGTAGCTATACAGTAGGTGATGTACACGTGCCTGTCCACATGAACAGGTGCCAGTGTCAACACAAACACACTCTCACAGGGGCACACACACATTTGCACACTTGGTAGGGCCAGGAGTACAACTCATCAGTAGTGGGATTGCCACATCACATCACTGTGCAGGTATCACATGCACCACATGGGTCATACAGAGGTTGTATGGGCAAAGATTATGAGGAGGTGTCAGACATCAGACAGCATGCTTTAGTATGCCCATGGGGGTTGTAGTGAGTGTGGATGTGTACATACGCACCATACAACACACACACACAAACACACAGGGTGCCAGTACTGACATGCATGGGTGCATGTCTGCACGGGTGTGTGGTGGTTGATTGTGCCAGCAGGCTATACAAGGGTAGGCAATGGGTTTACCTTGGCATCAGACCATATGACAATAGTCTGCATTGTGGCTCAGGGCTGTAGTTTCTGCATTTGCCCACACAGGTGGGTATTGTATCCCCCATCCAGTCACCTGGGTGACTATTGTGTGTGGCCAATGCTGTGCATTGCTTGCCATGTACGTGTTCCTTAGTCCATGACATGGACGGTGTCTAGGATGTTCACACCTCCCATATGCGTGTACAGTGACGTGTAGAACTCTACCTGAGGTGTCCCATGTTGTGAACACAGATTATCATCAGATGGGCCAGTCTTGCCCACCTGTGGCAGGAACTGGTAATGGGCAGCAGGTTTACCCTACACCTACATTGATAGCATGCTAACAGTATTCCCTGGTATCAGTGGCATCTGTCGATACAGGGCATGTTGTCAGGCATGGTATGTCTGTTGTGGTTCACATGTGAAGGCACCACAGGTGGTGCAGGAGTCCATTGGGGAACATGGGGGAGGTGCACTGTCTGCATGTACGTGCATATTGGACAGATGGGCAGGGTGACATGCCCTCTGTAGCCCACTGATATCACTCCATAGTTACTATCAGTGGCCAATATGCAGTGTACTACCCACATATTGGCTGTTGCCTAGGCATGTGTGTGTATGAGACATAGGTGAAAGTGTGCTCTGGGTAATACTGGGGTTGCTAACTGTGATTGCCTGGCCTTGATTTCACATGTATGGGTATGGATATGACCCCAGCCTCTCGGCTATTTCACAGCTGATATCCCTGTACAGTGGACATTGTGATATGTACTAGGGCCACCATAGAAGAACTTTGCAAAACATGCCACACATTGGGCCCAGGTGTCACACACGCACATCTGCCCTAGATATGAGTTACAAACACACACACACACCTGTCATGTCTGGGAGTAGAACCCCTACCTAATTAGTTTATTACACTACAGCACTACGCAGTTATAGTATGCACCATGGACATTACTGGAGTACTCCTTTCCCACAGGTGTATTTCACACTGAATGACATCAGCAGGATTGCCAAAGTAAGCCATTTGAAATGTACTGTGAGTGATTAGCCTAAAATGCATCGTTCCCTACACAGACACACACAAAACATTCACAACCAACATGTGTGGGTAGAGAACCCCTGACAGAGTTATATATCACACTACATCATGTGGCTGTTATAGGATGCACCATGGGGATTACTAAAGAACTCCTTTCCCAAAGGTGTATTTCACAAGGAATGACATCAGCAGGATTACCAAATAAGGGCATTTGAAATGTACTGCGAGTGACTAGCCTATAATGCATTGCTCCATGCACAGACATTGAAACACACACAAAACATCCAGAACTGCCATGGGTGGAGATGGAACCCTACCACAGTTCTAAATCACACTCCAGCAGTACGCAGTTACCAGATGGGCTACAGAGATTACTGGGCTATAATCTTCCCAGAGGTTTATTTCTAGGTGGATGACATCAGCAGCCTTGCCAAAGTTGAGTATATGAATTGTAAGGTGTGTGAGTACCCTAAAAAGCATTGCTTCCTACACAATCAGAGACAGGCACATACAAACACACTCACACAGTTGCCAAGTCTGGGGTTAGAACACCTATCTACCTATTTTATCACACTACAGCAGTACGCAGTTACAGAAGATGCTATGGAGATTACTAAGCAACAGCCTTCCCAGAGATGTATTTCTAGGTGGGTGACATCAGCAGCCTTGCCAAAGTTGAGTATATGAATTGTAAGGAGTGTGAGTACCCTAAAAAGCATCGCTCTCTACACAGTCAGACACGCACAGACAGTTGCCAAATCTGGGGTTAGAACTGCTACCTAACTAATTTATCACACTACAGCAGTACACAGTTATGGGACGCACCACAGAGATTACTGAGCTGCAACTCTCTCAAAGGTGTATTTCACATTGGATTACCTCAGCAGGCTTGTCATAGTAGGGCTATGGGAAAGGCGGTGTGTGCATGGGCCATAACCCATTCATGTACAGGTTGACATGCAGGCACACGTGGGGTCATATGTCACAGGTATGTGTATACAGCTGCTAGATGACTACTTCCTTGTACAGTCATGTTGCACAGCTGGCACGTGCACCACATAGTCTGTAATGCTGACAGATACTGGTGGCTAGTATCTGCAGTGAGTGACATCTGCACCTCATGTGTTTGGGGCCCTTTGGCTGTGTGCTGGGTGGGATAGGCCTGGATGGGTCCTTGTCACAGTGACCCTCTTCCACACATCTATGTACGTCTACCTTTGGCTTATTATAGTGTGCTGTCCTGACATATATGTCTGTATTCCTATCCACTGTGTGTGCAAGGCATGAGTGGTGCATATTGATGACTGTCTGCACTAACAACTGCAACTACCAGATATGTCTGGTCCAATGGTGTTTGCAGTCATGGCCTTCATGTGTTTCAGTGTGTGAGCATGCCCAGTATGACCTTTCAGCATGTTGTAGACTGACATTGCCTTCATTTCTCTAAGTGTGTGAGCATGCCCAGTATGGCCGTCTGTACTGAATCTGTGGATCGTGTCAAGGTAGTTTGTGCTGCAGTGCTGACCTTTGTGTTGTACACCCACAGGTAGCATGCTGTTTCTGCAGGGTATCCATCAATCATTTAGCTTTGTCTGTTAACTACATTTCTGCATAGCAGGGGGGCACACCTGATTGTTTCTACATTTCTACACAGGAGTGGGGGGGGGGCGCACCTGACAGTTATTACATTACAATGTGGGATGGGGGGGCACACTTGACTATTTCTACATTTTTACATAGGGTTGGGGGGCACACCTAACAGTTATTACATTGCTATGTAGGATGGGGGGGGCACACCTGACTATTTCTACATTTCTACACAGGAGTGAGGGGGGCACACCTGATTGTTATTACATTACTATGTAGGATGGGGGGCACACCTGACTATTTCTACATTTCTACACAGGTTGGGGGGGGCACACCTGACTGTTATTGCATTACTATGTAGGATGTGGGGGGCACACGTGAAACATGTACACATTCACTATGACCGTACTGGTATGTCAGGTACTCCATTTCATTCTGTATTGCTAACTATCATGCTGACTAGAGGCATACCAGTGTACTACATATCATTGCTTTGTTTGCCCTACATATTATTGTCTGTCTTCCTACACTTTGTAACTAGCATCCCACTGCCTGCTGTGCTGTGGTCTGTCTGTGTAGGCCTGGGGGGGGTTAACCATAACCATCATTCTGGAGCCATGCCACAGGCTCTGTTTGGGTTTGTCTACACCTGCCCTGCTGGCTGAGACTGTTGTTTGGTATGTGAACCGTCCTGACTGGCATGTGTGGGTCATATGGACACACATGTCGCACAGCACACTTCTTGCAGTGGGTTTTATCAGCCTGTGTAGCACGGGATACTATGGTGACTCCAGTATGTGTTGCAGATGTCATGGAACTATGGGTGTCTACTGTCTGCTGCCATAATATTCAGACACCCAATTTCCTTGCATGCTCACATCCATACCATAGCTACAGGTAACAACACATTCTACTCCATTTGTCAATTGGTGGGTTGATTGACTTACCTTGAAGGTATGCCAGACTTGCAGATTGTGCTGGAGGGCTGCCTATGTTGGATGCACATAGTACACTCCCTATACATGGTTGAGCACAGGTAGTGTCATATTTGGCATCCCTTTTACTGTATGTGTGAGTCAGAGAGAGGTGTAATTCCCTGGGTCCCTACTGTGTCAGTGCATGTGCTATGCATTGCCTCTTTGCCAAGGCCAGGGCATACTGGGCATGCCTCCTTCTGCCTACTGGGGCAGGCTCAGGCTGTTCCTCCTCTGGGTCGATCTGTGCCTGTGCAGGTCTTGGCACTGGTGGAGGGCTGTGTGGGCCTTCCCCAATCTGTTCCTGCTGCAGCTGTTTCTGCAGGATTATATTGTGTAGCATAGCACATACCATAACAATTTGGGTGCATGTAGCTGGTGAATATTGCAAGGCTCCATCAGATGTGTCCAGACACCAGAAGCGTGATCTGATCATCCCAAACACACATTCTATTATATGTCTGGCCTGTGCGTGTGCCTCATTATGGTGTTGTTGTTCAGGTGTGTGTGCATTTCTGATGGGTGTCATCAGCCACGGCTCCAGTGGGTACCCATCCCCCACTAGGTAACCATAGGGGATGTCCACATTGGCAAATCTCTGGTACAGTTGTGTCAGATGCCATATGTGGGAATCGTCATACCTTCCAAGGCAGCCAGCACACACATTCATTATAATGCCCTGGGCATCGCAAACAACCTGACAGTTGATGGAGATGATGCTCCTGCGGTTGATGTAGGCCCTACCCTGCTCACTGGGTGGTGCTTTGATGTGTTTGTGCATGCAGTCTATAGCAACCGCTACCCCAGGATATTCTGCTATTTGGTGGAAGAGACGCATATTGCTGGTTAACACCTTACGGGTGTTGAGGAAATATATATGCTCACTGGCATGTGCTGACATGGAATCCAGGAACTGGTGGAATACTCTGGAGGCTGATGCCTGTGAGATCCCCATGATATCCCCAGTTGTGCTTTGGAAGGTACTGTGACTAGTATACCTAGGTCTACACATACCTTGGTGTCCACTGGGATAGGTTTCCTTCGGTCAATTTGGTGTGTCAGGTGTGCCAGCACAGCTGAACAATTTGCTGTGGGAGGTCCCTGTCCACCCTATAGCGCTCCACTATCTCCAGCTCATGTAGCCCCTGGTAGGTTACCCTGGGTCTGTACTCTCTTCTCCATCTCCTCACTGTGGGTTGTTCAGCAGTATTCACATCCTCACCACCCTCAGCCTCTTGCACATGTTGGTCTATGTTGCCGGCTGCAGCTCTTCTCATTTTGTAGGTTTGTTTGTTAGAATTTCCCCGCTTGTATACACCGGTGGTGTAGAGTGTGGGAAAAACCAGAGGGAAAGGTATTTGCTTAGTTTATAGTAGTGTTCTGGTCTGGGCTGGTCTGCTGCCTGTGTAATTGGCTGATTCGGATACATTTCACCTGCCAGCTAAGCTAGTTCTCCTTGCATACCTTCCTACTGCTGTTTTGCCTTCCCATTACCTTCCTGTTTAAGCCCATGTGTGCGGCACACAAACAGAGTGCTCATATGTGCACACTGCTGTGATTTCCTGGTTTAACTTCTGTTTCCTTCATGTAAAACCCGGTGTGCGACGCGCGCACCTGCTTACACTTTGTAAAGAGTGCTAGGCAGGTTTAGACACATCCCCTAGCTTAGCTGCGCTATGCTAGGTGCAAACCCAAGCCACAGAGCTCCAATCTGCTTACAGTATGCCTGACACACCAACCCATGATGTCACCTACCTCCTAGTCTTGCACTCAGCTATTCATAATCTTACAATGTTGGGACCTGCCTCACATGCTGGGGAAAATGGGGATTCACTATCCTTCCCTTCATTTGCATAGGATGGCCTGCTAATGCATAGTTACATGTCTCACATTGAGCCTCCCTCCTTAGCAACCACTATTCACTGGCCAGGTTGTCTTCTGCCTGCCATTGATTTGCATGGCAGAATACTGATTTTAGTTAGAATGCTTATTTTAGGTTTATTTTAGTATTCCCCCACCCCGATTCCATTTGCGTGCTGCTGCCCTATGCTTAAACAGCCGAGATTGGCTTAAAATAAAATAAAGGTTGATTTGTTTATTTTTTGTATTGTTTGCAATGCCAATGGCCTTCTACTTGGCCATTTGTATGCTTCCTCAATGATATGCAGCCTTTATTTGGAGCTGTCATAGCTCCGTTTTGGATTTTGAAGTACCGTACTCAGTTACTAACCAAGTACATTTCTGCATATTACGCTAGTCCTGCACGCCCAGATTCCTGCGCGTCTATATTATAACATCGAGTTTCAAAAACTTTGAATGTTTTAATATCGAACCCAGTAGAGTGAACGCTTGAAATAGCAAACCTGCAGAACACCAAATGTTTTCCTAGGGAAAGTATTCAGTGGGCCGTTTCTGCAGCTTTGCTATTTCCTCAACTGTGGAGCGAAGGTTATGGACTGGGTTAAGGTAAGTGTGCGAATGAAGGTGAGTGTGCAATTGGGCATGGGTTAGGTGAGTTAGAGTTAGGGTGCGGGTCAGGTAAATGTGCGATTGTGTGGACGTGAGGGTTAGGGTGGGGTAGGTGAGTTGGGGTTAGGGAGCGGGTAAGGTGAGTGTGCGATAGTTAGGGACCTTAGGGTTAGGGTTGGGTTAAGGTAAGTGGGTAGCTAGTGGTGTATGTCTAGTTCAGTGTCAGGTTTTGTGAAGTGTATGTGTGTGGATTATTTATTTTGGTGTGCTTGAGTTGTGTGTATGTTTGTCGGAACAGCGAATATTTTCCCTGGGAAAAAAATTTGCTATTCTGACTGTTCAGTTATCTGGTGTTTCGATTCAATGGGTTCGATATTATAACATTCGAAGTTTTTAGACTCGATGTTATAATATGGACCCGATTCCTGCTTCTTGGATGGCAGATTTATCTCATTTGCATGGTTTTCACCTGCAAATGGAGTACTTTGCATACAGGGGCTGGGAAAGTGCAGCACTAGTGCTAGAGCACTCGCGCACGTCAAATGAGCACGTACGTGGATCGCTCGGCCGCCATATTGGCAAAATTTCCTCTTACACTAATCATGCACGCCGTGAAAGCTTTTGAGAATCTGGGGGTTGGTCTGTTATATAGAAATAAAAAAAATTCTCACCAACAAACCTAAAGTATCCCTCTCCCATGCATACCTGCTACCAAACCTATTGTATGGCTCTCAGATCCTCACAAACCTCCAAACTTCTCTCCTAACTAAGCTAGAAACCACCTATAACAAAGTGACCAGATTCACAGCAAATCAAAACTATAGATCCCATCACTGTCTCTCTCTAAAACACTTAAACTTGGCTAGAATTACCCCACCCAGCTTCTCCTCGCTCAGTTTCACATTATCCACTCTATGTTAAACCAACCATCATACTGCGGTGGTGGTGCTGCGGTAGCGTTGTCACCTCACAGTAAGACATTGTCCTGTTCGATTCTCAGCTAGACCATCTTCTGTGTGGAGTCATGCATGAATGGGCGTACCTTCTTTGAAGGTTGTGCGTCAGGGCCGGCAACTCGGCATGTAAAAATCTACTGCCAATCATTAGTGGACCGGAGTTCCGCTGTGGTGACCCCTAACTTGGAAAAGCCGAAAGACATAACAACAAATTAAACCAACCATCATACTGTCCTAACCTAACTCCTCTAATCTCTTTTTGCACTCCATCTAGGACTCTCCAAGGTTCTGACCAAGACATTACAGATCTATAAGCACAAACGCAAAATCGGTCATAACCTCTACAGTTACTATCATTACTTATCCTGGAACAAACTGCCATTGGAAATTAGGTCTCTCAATAAACTGAAAGAATTTAAAACAACTTCCAAAGAATACTTGAAAAGTCAGTGGTTATGCCATTGTACTCAACCACCTTAAACTATCTGCCTTTCTTAAGATAGCCTACTGACTTGTCTTTTCTGCCCTTAGTTATTTTTATTCATTTTGTTTCTACACCTAAATTATATTAAATGGCAACTTCACTCTGTAATTAATTTGTATGATTTGACTGTTTCACTTTGTAATTAATTTGTATGATTTGACTGCTGCAATTGAAATGCACTTGTCTATTATTTTTAAATGTTCTATATTTTATTACTCATTGTAAATCTGTGGAGCTTTTCTCCCAAGGCCTCCGCTGAAAAAGGGCTGTCAGCTCAGTCAGACAAAACCCGGTCAACAAATATAAAATAAATAAATTAAATAAAGAGGATTATGTACACTGTATTGTTAACAAATCATACAGCTGGGAAATAATCTTAAATCAATCAAGTCAATGCTTGTTAAGTTATTGGTTTGGTAATGTTACCATCTTGTGGTTACTGTGCTATACCTACTTGTTTAGACATGGTTACCATATTCTTCCCTGATTTCTCTCAAAGATTTTATTCACCTCCCTAATCCCTATTTAAACTGGTGCACTTCATAGTCAGAGGTTGTAATTTATACTTAAGGGATAGTAATGGAGTTACAGACCTCTTTTACCTCAGTTAATGTATGTTAGAGACAGCATGCCACCTCTTAAACAAATAGTAGCATTAATTTTGAGTTTATTTCCTATTGTCCTCCATCACATTGGACCTTCCCCAGTAGCTACCCTAAGGAATGTGAATGAAGAACATTAGTGTTAGTTCATTCAGCATAAAGTACCTGCTGATGCACATCATTTGGTATGAAAATGCTGCCACCAAGCCTGATAGTTTCAATACGTGATTTGCGTAAGACAGCTCTACTGAAATTACAAGAATAGCTTACTGGGGTTTTACTCACTCTGCGAAGTGGTTATTTTTCCTTTCTCCATCATTTTTTTTTCAAACATCTTTATTGAATTATCACTTGTGACATATGAAAATTTACATTCAAATAAAAGTAATCGAACTATATTAACATTATAAACATTATATATTGCTATGTATCATATAACCTAAGCAATATCAATGCCAGAAGTCTAAATCTCAAAATGCACGCACTCGAGGCCCTTCTCAGTATGGAGAACATCGATGTCTGTGCTGTGACAGAAACCTGGTTCAAGGCTCCTGAGAGCACCCCAGCGCTATCAGGTTTCACCTCATATCATGCGTTCCGGCCCCAAAATCCGGACAATACCAAGAAAGGAGGGTATCCATATTCATCAAGGACACCCACACCTCAAGACTGGTATGCATCGGAGACCATCCAGGTGCAATTAACCATAAGCAAGACTGCTCTGCAAATTGTAGCATGTTACAGGCCACCCTCACAAACTCAGGAACCTCACATGGCCTTCCTGAAAACACTAGAGGATAAATGTATCACCAAACACCATCATACTAGGTGACTTCAATTACCCTAATATAGACTGGGAACACTACTCAAGCCCAAACACCCTAGCCCAAAAGTTCCTGGAATTCATAAACTCAAATGCCATGGAACAACTAGTCACCATCCCCACAAGAGGAGATAACATACTTGATCTCATCATCACGAACATGGGAGCACAATGTTCAACACGAAGTATACCCCTCACTGGTGAGATCAGATCACAAACTAATCTCACTGGAGGTCCTCATACCACCCCACCTGAAATAAAAAGACCACAGTAAAGAACTTCTCAAAGCCGACTTCACACTTCTAAAGACTAGTGTGGTCTCCTTTAAAAACAATACTCAAGCCGCTGAATCACTTACAAATGCCTTCTACCAGCACCTGCAGGACTGCATGGATAAGGCAATCCCAAACAAAACAAAGACTCTTTGTACCCAGTCTGGTGGACCCCAGCCATAAACAAACTCTACAACAAAAGGAGGAAGCTACTACAAGATAGAGCAAAATCCTTAAAAGGTAAGACACCCTTAATCACTATAAGTAAAAACTAAGAGCTCTCATAAAATCATCCAAAGCAAATTTCGAGAGAAAAATAGCTAAAGACTCAAAAGACAATCATAAGGCCTTCTTTAGCTATGTTAGAAACCTAGGAGGAAACTCCCAGATATGCTCAGAACTAGTTCAAAATGATGTGAAGATTACTGATCCTACAGACATTGCCAACATACTGGCTGACAGGTTCAGTGCAAACCCTCCCCAAAGGAGAGATATCTATACCAAACGAGTGCAGCCCCCAAACATCTCCAGCACCCAAGTGAGAACTGCTCTCTCCAAAGCAAAACACAGCATCCATGGGACCTGATGGTGTCCCCGGCTGTGTGCTCCACGAACTCAATGAGGAATTAAACCCACAGCTAGGACAGCTGTTTAATCAAAGTCTTACCTCTGGATACGTTGCCAGGGGTGGCGCACTGCAACTGGCCCCCACTTCACAAAGGCGGTGCCTCCACAGACCCTGGCCCATTAGCTTGACAAGCCTTATCTGCAAAGCCATGGAGAGGATCATAATGGACCTCATAAATAAAGACATAGGGAATTTGCAGACTTTGGATCCAACCCAGTTTGGCTTTGTCAAAGGCAGATCATGCCTTTTAAACTTGGTTGACTTTTTGAAACAGTCACCAAAGCCATTGATGAGGGAAAGGCAGTCCATACAGCCTACCTCGATCTGGCTAAGGCGGTATCATTGAAAAACTCATCAGCTTAAATGTTAACCCATACATCACAAGATAGGTTGCAAACTGGCTGAGTGACAGAACCCACAGGGTCAGAGTTGCTGGCGCCATGTCAGACTCAAAGCCTGTCACAAGTGGTGTCCCACAGGGCTCAGTCCTGGGCCCACTCTTGTTTGGCATCTACTTTTCTGAAGTACAAGCCAACACAGGAGGGTTATGGCTGACAAAGTTTGCAGATGACTGCAAACTGGGCGCATAGAAAACACATCTGACACAGATATCCTTCAGAAGGGTCTCACAGAAGCGGATAACTGGTGCCAGTTAAATGCCAAAAATGCATAGTCATAAAAACAAGGTTACCCTAGCTACCAAATAGGTGGCAACCCACTGAGCACAGAAGAAGTTATCAGGGACCTGGGGACCCAGGTTGATAGTAGTCTGTCATTCGACACCCATGTAGCTAAAGTAGTTAGGAAGACCTTCTACATTGCCCACCTTATCATGAAGGGATTCTCATCTAGATCAAGGGAGGTCATAGTCTCCCTTTACTCATCACTCATCAGACCAATGATTGAGTACAATGCCCCATTGAATGTATCTGACCCGACACTTGCAGCAGCTGGAGGCCACAAAAGTTCCTCACCGAAAGGATAAAGGGTCTCAAAAATCTGTCCTATGCTGCCCGACTGAAAGAACTCCAGCTCTATTCAGTCACTTACTCAGAGATGACCTTTGCCTAACATACAAGGCCATGTCAAACCCAGATTTGATGAATATGCTTCACCTCAAAAATCTAGATCCATCAGAGCCACAAGGAGACTTAAACCTCGACACGGCTATTAATAGGGCGTGCTGGAGGATAGATTCATCACCCAAAGACTCCCTATGCTGTGGAACAAAATCCCGGTACATGTGAGGCAGAGCACCTCGCTGGCCTTGTTCAAGAGAAATCTTGACCAATGGATGGGAGATCGCAGATATACCCCAGGGATTACCTCAGTGTCACTGCTCGACAGAGGCACAGCAAAATAATGGGTATAGTTCCCCATACTAAAGGGGTGGCATAAGCCACAAAACGATGGGCTAGGCTTGTAAATGCCCTCGGGCAGATAGCCTAGTATGAACCTATGAACCTATGAACCTATCATATAAATTATTCAATTCTTGCCTTTGTTAAACAAGAAACATGTTTATTAAACCATCACTTACTACATAGGCAATCATTCATTTAAATAAATGAAAACAAATCACACCAACACAGTCCTAGTTGCAAGCATTTTCATCACAAACCATGCTGACACTCTCTAAGTTGCAAACATTATACATCACTTATAATCTACCGCATTTTTCTCACTCAGACATTACATAGCTCATTTATGTCCTGCTGCCTTTAAACCTTATTCCTCCCTTCTATCTATTTTCCCACATTTCCCATTTTTTCCTATGTACTTTGCTCATACCCCTTTCTAAAGATCTCAATTAAAGTTGCTTTTACCTCTGTTACTGTAATCATTACTTCCAGTATAGTTAGTTTAGATTTTTCTCCAGCATTGTATTAGCTGTGCCTCTAAATTGGTCAGGTCTTCGTAAGTGCATAATATACACACTTTGCGGCAGGTGGAATTTTCTGCTAAGATACAATCAACTATCAAAAGCATCTTAGTGTGCTAGGATTGGTTTATTTCCAAATCTGTCCCTTAAAAAATAGTGAAAGGCAGTTTCTTCACTGTGATTTGTTGATGGTTTGGTGTTCCCTCCTCCCAGTATGGTGGCTTGTTACAGATTGGTTGCATCGCAGATAGAGGAGAGTTGAGTGTACCATGCAATTTTTCAGATTTTTGCAGTGTTCAGATTTTTGTCACATATTTTTAGTTTGTTCCAAATAAAATATATGGTTTTTTTTTGGTAATTCACTGAGGAGCAAGACACTATCAATGGCAAATGTTTGAGTTCAGTCTTCATAAACTACAGAAATGCATGCCAATATCAAAACTGTTATTCTTGCAACCTTTCTAGGTTTATATTAGTGATATCTAAATATGTACCTGGTTTTATGTCTACATCCATCATTGTCTTTGGCTTGATCAGTTGTGTTTAGAGAGTGAGAAATGATGGTCCTACACCTCTCTTGGGACAGAACCCTGATTATTTCTGGTGCCATGTCAAGTTGTGGTTCTTGTCAGATGTGGAGCCACAACTAATAGTGTGTATGCAGGCTTCTTCTCCCCTTTGAGGAGGTAACTGATGACACCAGTTACATCAGATACAGTCAAGCACTTCCTTCCTACCCTTTGTGAATGGGCTACATTCAGTAGGCAGTATCAGTGTTTGGTGTCTTGTTATTAACAAAAAAAAAATGGATATCTATGCACTACATTGGTACAACAGTCACAAAGGGTGTATTATATGAGGGTGGCTTAAAGTCAGGTGATAGGAAGCGGACATTTTATACATATATATATATATATATATATATATATATATATATATATATATATATATATATGTTTTTTTTTTTCTCCTTTAGAACAGTTTTAAAGAACAGAAAGCACCCAGCCTGTTTACTGTGGATGAAAGAGTGTTGCCCCTTGAAGAGAAGGAATGAAGGTTTAATTCTAACCATGTTCATCTTTTTTTTCTTCTCTCTTCTTCCTATTATTATACTATTGTATATATTTATTTTACTTATTTAGTCTCAGTTATACAGTATGGCTAAAGATCTCCACTAGCTTCAGGTTAGAAGGATTGTAATTTTCAACTGTTTTAGTGAAGTCTTCCTTGGTATTAATTATATATATATATATATATATATATATATATATATATATATATATATATATATATATGTGTGTGTGTGTGTGTGTGTGTGTGTGTGTGTGTGTGTGTGTGTGTATTATGAGACCAGGCAGCTGAGTATTATCTAGCGGAGGTTTTCAGATGTATTATCAAGAGGGCAGGGCTAATCTGTGTGACCTAGTTAAAGGGTTTGGTGTTTTTAACAGATGCCCTCTTTTTGTGATTGGGACAAAGTTTTAGATGTGGCTACCTGTCCTTCACTGGTTTTTAGCATGTCAGCAAGCCTCTCTTAGCCAATGCAGTTTTGTACTGCCTGTGGGTGACAGCACTGCAAACTGTGTTGGTATGGGTTTAGACCCACTTTTACTGCGGGGGGGGGGGCGTTATCACAGCTCACATCCCACGTAAAGATAAAAATCTGTAGGAGGGGTTTAGATTGACATATTTGATCGCATTGACTGTGATGGAATTCAGCATTTATTAGAAGCAGATAGCTCAGGGAGGGACCAGTGATCTGGCAGCAGCCTTCACTACTTTGGAGAAGATCCAATTGAACAAGATTAAATTGTGACACTGAGGCTACTGAATTGTAAGATTTATTTCACACAAGGTTACGTTAGTTAAAAGGAAGTCACAGTAAGTGTTACCCATGTTGTCATATTTTCTGACATTGCATGAAATGAACCATATCAGGGTAGATTGGCCTGGGTTATGGTATTTCCAGAGATCCTTTAAGTTGTGGGCAGTAAATAAAGCTTTGCAGTAAGAAGAGTGACATCTCAATACCTGGTTGAGTGTTATAATTGACAGACCCAGTCCCTCCCTTCCCAAGAAATGGGATGATATTGTAGTCAAGGGGAGGGCTTACTGGGCTTTCAACAGTGGCAAGCATATCTAGTCAGCTTATTGGTTTGGTCATGTGTGTTATGTTTGTAATTTTGGACAACCAGTGGTAAAATGATTGTCAAAAGGGGAGCAGTTAGCATCGAATTTCTCTCAAGTGGATGTCAGGTTGCAGTTTACAAGGCCAGATGGCAAGGTTTAGAGGTTCATTTTTGGAGGTTTCATTTTGACACCTCTTTCTGAGATTATTCCCAACAGTAGCTTCAAGGGTTCACTCATCAAGCTAGAGATGTTAGCAGAAGAGTTATAGGATTAACCAGCCAAGGAAACTACAACCTATGTATTATGATGTTTTCTTCTATTTTTCCATTAAGTATGAGGCATAGGTGAGTGAGAGAATTTGTAAGAATTTGAGGTCTGTTAGAGGTAAGATGGATGTAGTTAGTAATCACCTTAATGTGTAAATTGCTGGCTGGGTAGTAGGCCCATTTAAGGTTCCTATTTTTGTTCCATTCTGTACATGCCCTGCACTTGTTCCCAGAAAAGAGGGGAGGGGAAGTCTCACTAATACATCATCTGTTCTTTTCCCAATGCTCTCCAATGAACGATTACATCAGAAGTGATGAGGCCAAATACAGTATACATCTTTGAATGAGACTATAAACATCATTAAACAAATTCAGGAGTCATGGATGGCAAAACAGAACAAAGAGTCTGCCTTCTTTTTACTTTACTGAGGCAGACCTTCAATGTATTTCTACATGACTGTAAGGTGAGGATCGGAAATGTAATTGAGCTCTTGGTTCTCCTTAACTTTGTCTGTCAGGCAATTTCCCTGATCAGGATAGTCCTTAGATTCATGGCCAGAATGTTAAAAGGGGGGTGGGGGTTTGAAAGAAATATCATAAGGTAAGAGTTTCAATGAGAGTTAAGGAAGATCTATGCCTTCTAGTGGATTACCCCTGTGTCGCATTTTAGCAAGGTGATTAGTAGTCTTCAAAGGCACTTAATCTCTTCACTGATGCAGTGGGTAGGCACTGAATGGGGGCTACTTAGACAGACATTGGTTTTCTGCACCTTGGCCAAGTTCATGGTCAGTTGAAAGGAAGAGAAATATTACATTTCTGGAACTCATGCCAGTCTGGGTGGTTACTGTAACCTGAAAAGGATGCTTCTGAAATCAAAGGGCAGTATTTCACTCAGATGATCAAGCCATAGAGGAAATGCTGGTGAAGAAGACTTCTAGCGCTCCATGGGTCCAGTCTGTGCTGGGGCTCCTAGTGCTTCATAGTGCTTCAAAGTCTCCAAATTAATTTGTCATTCTCTGCTGGTATTCTGTGGTAATCACAATAGGATAACTGACAGTCTTTATTTACAGTTGTCTGGATTAAAGTAATTGTTGGCCGCAGAGGCAGATGAAAGCTCTATAACTATCTTTCTGGAAATAGGGATGATAGCACAGGAATGATGAAGTAGCTATTAAGAAGTTCATGGATTGGTAGTACTAAATAGCATATGGTATAGCCCTCCATTCTTCTGGAAAGATTTTATGCCAACTTGCATTTCAGGGAAAAACATTGGTTTCCATCCCTTATTATTCATTATGTACTAGCTAGGTGTCTATTGAATGATGCAGTCAAGACATTCCATTTGTCAGTGCTGAGTTGGCTGGCCACATTCCTTGGGTTCCCTGATTATTCAAAACACTGGGCTATTGTCAGGGTAGTCAAAGATTAAGAAAGGGAAAGGAGGTCACCAAAGAACAGTAGATAACCAGCTGTGTTATGCTTTGTTATCTTAGAATCACATTACTGTGGACAGGACTGCCATAAGTATGAAGTCTTGGCCTCATTGTTTTCTTGGCTATATGCAAGTATCTTTAGGGTCATTGAATCCTTGCAGACATTTTGCTGGTGAGATGTTAGTTACCAAAACCTAGTACTGGTTGCTGATCTGGATTTTCTGATCTAAAACTGATCAGCTCAGGACAGGCTGGCAGCTTGCATCAGACAGAGTGTCTTTCCTACCCATGTGCCCAGTTCTGTGGGCTTTGACCCTTCAAAATTTGGTGAGAGTTGCTCCTCCTGAAGACTACGTGTTCAAACTCCCTTCAGTCCACCTCGTTACACCAGTGGATTTGAGTTTCCTTTACTGGAAGACTGATTGGGCAAGGTTTGCTAATCCAAGGCTATACATTCAGTTTGGATAATTAGGGCCACTGAAGTGTCCAAGGATGGCAACTTCACACACAAAGGCTGAGTTCTGTTTCAAATAAATTTTCTTTCATTTCACAATCAAGATATATATATATACCTTTTACCTTTGGTGCTTGTGGTACTAAAAACTCAACTATATTCACGTCTGTACTATGAAACAGTTCTGCAGTAAGAAACAGTCTTAGATTTGTGTAGTGCCTTGCCAACCCTTGAATACTTATCCATCGTTTGCAAAGCCTGACAAATAAAAACAATTGCATATGTTTCAAATTTGTATGTTTTGTGTGCAAATGACCTGTAAAGGAATGTTTTGGGTTATGGCCATCAGTGACTGACAGCAGGTCATTGGGTATAGCAAGTTCTGTATCACCTCTGTTGCTGTCCTTCCTTCTGAAGTACATTCTCTGTATTCTTATCACATTATATGGACTCCATCTGACCATGGGAATCAGATGTCTACCTAATTACTTGTCTCATGTACTGTAAAGTGGGATGCTTCCTAGGTTCCCTTAAAGCAGAAATCTAGTATTTTTCCAAAAGTGTGTCTCAGATTCATGAATGACGCTACAAACCCCCTCCTAATCTGAAGTAACCTCTTTGGAGAAAGACCAGTACCTTCTGAAAGCTGTGACTCGATTGAAGCTTTTTGCTACTGTTTATTTTTTTCACTGAAGTAGCCATAACACCAAGCTGTACTGGACTTGTGAGCACTTTGTGCCTCTCCCCATGTTGCTTTCCCCAGCTGACTGCCTCCAGCTTCTCTGTATGTAACTTTACAGACACAGGAGGGATATGTATCATCAAAATAATTACTTACTAGAACATCAGCTATGATATCATGAAACACTGTCATCTGCTGTTCCCCATGCCAACTTTTGCAGTAAAAATGAACACAGGTAAACAGTATCTGAAGTAGTATTCCTTCAAAGGATCTACCTGGCCTGGGCTTTCTAGGCAATTAATGCTCTTCTCTGACAAATACAGGCTTAACAATAGTTATGCTGGATTCAGTATTCCCCTTAGCAATGGCTGACACTTTTGATTATCTGGAACAGATCCAGTTTCAACATAACCCTTGATTACAGCGGTGCTGCCACTGTTAGAGCCCTCTAATCCTTTTGTTCTCCACACTACTTCTGTGTATCTTTGCACAATGCATTCTCCACTTGCATAAACTGGAAATATTGAATCCCATAAATGTGTTCAGTACTTAAACCAAAGGTTCTTTTTTGCTGTGTAAACTGCTGTGAATGTTTACACAGCCCCTTGGGGTTACTTTGTATCCATGTACAGTATTGGAAAACCTTTTGTGCAGCTGTACCATAACACCCAGATAAAGGTCTAACTTTTTACCCAATGCAATACTCCTGACCTGTTAACAGCTTCTCATGTCTTTGTGGAAAGCAGTAAGTGCTTGCTCCTTTATCAAAACATATTGTGACAACTAAATTGTGGTAACTTGACATCCATTGATTTACTCATTCACAGCTTCCCACACTCACATTTCTGACTGCTGGCAGGCTAGAAAGCAATTGGTTGTAGCTCAGAGTCAAGCACAATTTAAGCAGAAATTTAATTGGGAGATAACAATCCTTCTAAACTGAATAAATAAACAGCTTTTACCTTATTGGTTTAGTTAAAATGCAACCGTCTAAATTTCAAATGTGGTCTTGCCAAACATAACATGGAATTCCAGTCCCTGGGCAAATCAACCAAAGCTAGATATGAAGCAAAAATAGTCACCCAGGAAAAAGATAATCACAACGCCTTCTTAAACTATGTTGGAAACCTCAGAAATAATTTTCAAAAATGAAAAGCTAGTAGTAGATGATATCACATACTGTAATCATGATGACAAAGCCAAACTAGTAGCAGATAAATTTAGCTCAAACTTCACCTCCCCATCCCTCAAACATACTCTCAGATCAATACCAGCATCCACCTCCTACCTTACAAATCTCACAAGGGAAGTCCTCAAAGCACTATCCAAGGGCAGGAACACTGCTTCTATGGGGCCTGATCACATACCAGGATGCTGAAGAGCCTAAAAACTAGACTTGTTAACCACCCTGCATAGGCTTGTCAGTATCAACTCATGATTTATACCAGATTGGGGGGGACTGCAATGGCCATCCCACTGTGCAAAGGTGAGGCATCAACTGACCTGGGAAAAATGTAGACCCATAAGCTTGACCAGCCTCATCTGTATGGCTATGGAAAGGGCCATTATGGAATTAATAAATAAGGACATAGTCAGTCTGCAGATTCTAGACTCAAATCAGTTCAGTTTTGTCAATGGCAGATCCTGCCTACTTATTCTGGTTGATTTCCTAAAAAAGATTACTGAAGCATCTGTATACGTCACAAATCTAGACACTGTGAAGGTGTTTGACATCATCCCCCACTCAGGCATACTTGGTAAACTAATACAGCTAAGTGTAAATCCCTATGTAGCTCATTGGATAGCAAAGTGGCTCACAAATAGAACCTGGGAAATTAGGGTGACTGAATCTACCTCATCCAAAAGACCAGTCACTACTGGTGTACCTCAGGGTTCAGTCCTTGGGCCCCTTCTCTTTGACATCTACTTCTCACAGGTCAAAACTAATGTTAATGGCTAATGACTGACCAGGTCTGCAGGTGACTGTAAGCTTGGTGCCTTCATAAACTCTCCAGAAGACAATAAGATCTTACTGGAAGGTCCTTCCCAATTAAATAGCTGGTGACAAATCCACAGACTAAAGCTAATTAAAAAAATGCATAATTGTATGCTTTGGCAAGCATGGCACCCACTTCAACTATCACATACATATACAACACACCCCTGAAAACTGACCAAGTAGTGAGGGATGTGGGAAAACTGGTATTTGGAGGGTTGCATTTATTTTTATGTGCAGTGAACTTCGTCCTTTTATTGTAGACCCTTTTTATATTTGGGTTCCACCATAGGAATTTATTTTTAAATTTGTCGTTGCATTTATTTCAGATTGGGATATATGCTTCTATTTGTATGGGTAATAAGTAGAAAAAAGCAGCAGAAAGTGAGGAACACATTTTTGTTATTTTTTAAATGCACACGTAGGGGGTTCTAGTCCCTAAGCAAATCAACCAAGGCTAGATATGAGGTAAAAATAGTCACCAAATCAAGATATAATCAAACATCTTTGTTTAACTATGTTGGAAACCTCAGAAATAATTCTTAAAACTCCACAAAGCTAAAAGTAGGTGGTGTCACATATTGTAATCATGAGGAACATTTCACTCAGACTTTACCTGTCCTCCAGTCCCTCAAACACACTCCCAGATCACATACCAACATCCACTCCCTCCCTTACAAATCTCTCAAGGAAAAGTCCTCAAAGCAACATCCAAGACAAAGAACACTGCTTCTATGGGTAGTGACTGCATACCAGGATGCCAGCTGGTGAGCCTGAAACAGGACATGTTAAACCACCTACAGAGGCTCATCAATATCAAATCATGACTTGTATTAAATGAAGCGGTCTGCAGTAGTCATCCTCCTGCACAAAGGTGAGGCATAAACTGACCTGGGTAAAGTATAGAACCATATGCTTGACCAGCCTTATCTGAAAGGCTATGAAATAATTAAATAAAGACCTAGGAAGTTTACAGCAATGGCAGATCATGATTAATTAATCTGGTTGACTTCTTAAAAAATATTACTGAAGCATTGAATGAGGGAAAATCTGTACACACCAGATATCTAGATCTTAAGAACGTGTTTGACACCTCCTACTCTCGGGCATAGCTGATAAACTCATACAGGTAAATGTAAATCCCTATGTAGCTCATTGGATAGCAAACTGGCTCAATAATAGAGTGTCTCAATCTCCTCCAAAAGAACTGTCAATAGTAGTGTATCTCAGGGCTAAGTCCTTGGGACACTTCTCTTTGGTATCTAATTCTTGGAGGTCAAAAGTTATGTTAAGGGTTCATAACTGACCAAATCTGCAGATGAGTGTAAAATTGTTGCCATCATAAACTCTCCAGAAGATGCCAAGATGCATATACATCAACACTGTCTAACACAGATGCCTTAGAAGAGGCAAAACAAATTATTGAGGAAGCAGAAAGTAGATTACTTTGTTTCAGTCAGTATGATCAACAGCATAAGCAAGGAAAAGCAGAGGGCTAGGAAAACCTCGCTCACAGACTGCATGCACTAATTTGTAGACCAGGTTTTAATTCAGCCAACTGGGATGGAAGCTGTCATTCATTTATTAATGAGTGTAGAGAGTGTGATTTGTTAGGTATACTGATAACAAAGGCACATCCTACCATACACAAGGGTACAAGGGTGCAAGTACTGAAAATGATTGTCACAAAAGTGGACAAGAATTACGATATATAACCAAACAGTACTTTCAAATCAGAGCCAAACTTAAAAGCAGAAACCAGGAGAAATAGTTTTAACTGGTTTCCTGGATCTAGGACTCAGGAGGTAATGCAACACAAGTGAATAGAGAAGAGATGCATGGATGTGCTTGCTTGGTGTTCTACCCACACCTAAACCAGATTACTAATGCAGTAAACCAACATAGCTTGAATGTTGTAAATGATAGGGGAAAAACCATAGATAAAACAGCTTTAGGAGACTGTTTATCCATGTGGGTCACAACTGTGATAGCTCTCTTAGGTTAAGATATCTTGAAAGGGAGAACTCTAGAAACCACAGTAGGAATTTCAATGTAACTCTGATCAGTCAACATACTCAAATCTGTAGTCCACTGTAATGTGTCTAGGAACTGTTTTACATCTCCCTACTGAAGACAGTCATAAACACTAACCAACGTCAGCTGCCTAGAAGGTATACTGAAACATCAGGGATGATGTAAAAACTGTTACAAGTGGGCATAACTAAACCAGATGTGAGTCTGTTCAATGACTCTGTGCCACTGAAAAAGACTGATGAATTGTGATAAATAACTGTAGATTATGGAGAACTGAGCAGCACTGCCCCATTGCTTGCAATTGCTGTTCCAGATATTACTGATATTTTGAAAGAATTATCTTCAGCTAGTGAACTGTATCATTGGATTCTGGACTTGACAAATGCTTCTCGCCCCAATGTGATGGCTGAGAAGAGTAAAGCTGAATTTTCATTCACTTGAGATGGCAGACAGCATACTTTCTGATTCTTGCTTTAAAGGTATTTACACAGTCTCACAAACTGCCACTGGCAAGAGACTTAACAAAATGCAACTCAAAAAACGACTGCATTTAATCACATTAATGATGTGATTGCAAGTAGGCAGCCCAATGTGGACATCGACTTGCAGACTGTACTTTCTACCAAGGAGCACAAAATGACTCATTCTTCATAATTACTGCCAAGACCATTCTGATATGAAATACAATTGAAAATATGGACTTCACCTCCGCTTGCTACAAGTTTTGTGAGAAAATCAAATATTTGATTAAACTGCTTTTAATTTCAGCCTGGTGCATTGTCTCTTTATTTCTTCTGTATCATAGTTTACCACTTAACCTCAGTACCAAAATAAAAACCCAACAAATGGTGTACAGGGCTCAATGTTATGACCTATCTTTTAAAGCATTTACTTCTGAGGTCTCTAAGCAGATCACTAACAGACAAAGTTTACAGATGACTGCAAATTGAAGGTTATTGTTAATTCACCCTCTGACACCTAAACCCTTCATAAAGAGCTCTCTTTAGTAATCTTTGAAGTACTGAAAATGGGCTCAGACTAAATGCTGAACTATAATATCATCATATTTGGTAGAAAATCCATTCCTTTCATGATATTATTTAGACAAAATGAAAATGTAGTCAAGGATGTACAAACATGTAAAGATAACTGCTTCTCTTTTGACCATCATGTGATAACAGTTATCAGGATTTTTTTTTTATTTAGCACAGCTAATTAAAAAAATATATATCATCACCATCTAAAGAGATAATTGTTCCCTTATACTCAGCTTTGAACAGACTATTTATCAAGATCAGTGTCCCCTTGGGATACATCTCACTAAACCTACCAAACAATTAGGAAGCCCGCAATGGTTCCTAACTAAAAAGATCATAGTACTGCAGACCCTGAACTAGCAAGAGAACCTGGAAGCTCTAGTTCCTTATTAAGTGTCTTGCAGACATCTGAGAAGAGATCTTTGTGTCACTTCCTGTGCCAAATGAGATAGAGTTGTCCTGTCCCTCTTGTGGCTCCACAAGTACAATATACCCATCTATATTAGAACTGGGACCTAAAGTTTCACCAACAAGTAAATAAAGCATGGTGGGGAGATCAGTCTACAACCTAGCAACTCTCAAGCCTCTGTAATAAACTTGTCCTGCAAGTTAATCAGATCTAATCATTATTTTTCCATTAGACATAACCAAGATGACCATATGGTTAGCCAAAATTTACTCCAAGACTGACTTTCCTGGGGAAAGGAAGTAAGGCACCAATAACTCAAATGAAGCTCACCTGTAACTCAGTTATTAATACACTATTATTATATTGTATATATTAATGCACAATTTTCTGTTGTAATGTAATCTTGTAACTTGTGTAACTAATGACAGTGCCCAAATTGGGGTTTATATCAGAACATTGAATCATCATAATTTCAAATCATGTTACATTGAACTGGTTACATCAAACCACCAAAACATCAAAAGGATATCAATGGCAGTTTCCAACAGGGACATAACACATTAAGGGTGTAGGCAGGGGGGAAACCCCCCCCTGCACTCCCCACACCCCCCGCTGCTTAAATATACCAACTTCGAGATCAGTGTAGGAAACGGAAATCTTCCATTTTCGCACTGTAGTGCACTAAAGTGCGATCTCCGAAGTGGTATATTTAAGTGGCAGGGGGTGTGGGGGGGTGCAGGCATTCTTGCCCCCTGCATGGAGCAATTTTCTTTAACATACTCTCCACATGTGCTGATTTTTTTTAAGTTTCGATGTTTTCCGTTTCGATGTATTTAATTCGATGTAACGTGATTTGAGGTTTTGATGTTGTGATATAAACCCCCCAAATTGTGCTATTGGTTTTAAACTATAAGTTCTGTAGTATATGTATTGTTATCTTAAAGCTTTAGGAGCTTTTTTTTCTGGGTCTCCACAAAAAAAAAAAAAAAAAAAAAAAAAAAAAAAAAAAAAAAAGAAATAACTTAAGCCAGTCAGATGTTTATTTTTTTATTTTACTTTACATTTGTTGACCGGGAAAGTCCGGCTGGACACATGCCCATTTTCAGTGGAGGCCCGGGGAGAAAAGCTCCAGTTACATAAGACATACATTAAAATATATGAACAAGTTAATACAAATGGTGGAATAAACATACAAAAACAGGTTTACAATCATAGGTAAATATGGCCAGTTAGCAAGGCTCATAGATAGCTGTCAGATAGTAAACTCATCTTAGTCCCAGTAAACAAATGCTAATAAATAAATAACACACAAATAAATAAGTGAGAATATTGGCAAGTAGTATTTATTTATGTATTTATTTATTTATTTATGTTACTAGACTGAGGTAAAAAAAAACTCTTTTGAATTAAATCACAGCTAAAATGACCAGTAGCAAATACAGACTTGCAGCAAAACATCATGCTACAAAATTTAAGAAAGCCAAATCCCAGACAGAACACTGAAGCAAGTAAGTAGAATGCAATTAAATGATTTATCATAAAACGTTTCTTATTGCAGGGGAGGCATAGCTGTATCTCAGATGAAATTACTACAAAGCTATCATTGACTATGTATGTATAGTTAGCCTGGATAAGTGTGACAATGATTCACAAGGTAGTGGAATGCCATATTCTTTGTCTGTTGCTACTCTGGTTTTCATGCAGTTTACAGGACTCTCAGTGCATGTACTTTTTATCATGCTACTTAGCTATTATACTACATTAATGGTTAGATTCTCTGTTTCTATTTAATGCTTTTCCATAACAGCAATTGAAAACCCCCTAGAAAATATGTACTACTACCATAATCCTCAGTTTCACATTCTGCACCACTCATTACTAAGTTCCGGTATCTATATCTTAAGTAAACCTCCAAGGGACATCTTATATCTCTTACTTACCACTGCAATCATCCACATTTCAAGCATAGTATAATCATATATCTACTAAAAAAGCTAATGACTATTATCCCATCACCTAAACTTACCCACTGGTATGTAACCAACTATAACATACTGTCCTAAAACTTAACCACTGATATATAAACAAATATAACATATTGTCCTAAAACTTATCAACTGGTATATAATCAAATATGATACACTGTCCTAACACTTATCCCCTGGAATATAACCAAATATGACATACTGGTTTCAGGCATTGTTGTAAGACACAGACAGCTCTTTATGCACTAACCAATAATATCTTTACAAATATGAAAAAGTGCTATTAACAGCAGCTTTATTTCTAGATCTGAAATGTGCTTTTGAGACTGTGGATTGCCCTCTGCTGTTGCACAAACTAACCAAAGTTGGGTTTTCTAGTTAAGTTGTCCAGTGGTTCCAAAACTTTTTACATAATCCATCCATCCGTATCCCCTTTTTGTTATTTTTGCATAAGAGGTCAAGCTGTCACTTCAGCAATGACAATCATCTAGAGTCAATATTCAACAATTTGTTTTATAATCAAACAATGTCTTGTCAGAGGTGAGATCTACCACAAAAGAGGTGCCACAGGGATCAGTTTTATGTCCCCTTCTTTCTTCTTTCTTTATTTATTTTATTTATTTTATTTACATTTGTTTACCAAGAAATTCTGACTGGACGCAGGTCCTTTTTCAGTGGATGCCTGGGGAGGAAAGCTCCACATCATGTACATGATAAATGGAGATACAAAGTTGTAGCAATAGTAAACAACATTAGAGGTTGTAGGCTTTAATACAATAACAAGATATTGATTATCAACAGTATATACAGTAAACATTGCAAGTTAAGATAGTTTCTTGTTGTTTATAATATTAGTAACAAATTTGTCAGACAACATTTTAAAGTATGTAAAGTCTACTAGCTAATTCTGGCTGTGGCAAGTAGTGGTGGTAGTATAGTTGGATTAAGAGTCTAGGTGGGGGGGTAAGGGTGGGGGTGCTAGTCTGGATTAGAACAAGGGCAAAGCCAGTGCAAATTTAAGTGGAATTTGAGTGCAGTCTTGAAAAGGCTGCTGGAAGGTAGAGTAATTATAGAGGGTGGAAGATTGTTCCAAAGTTTAGATATGGTACATGAAAATATGGCTTCTCCTGCTGAATTTTTGGGTTTGATAACAGTGAGTTGATTTTTGTTGCTTGATCTTAGGGGCATAGTGGAGTGATAGGGTTGGAGAAGGGTTTGAAGGGAAGGGATGTTAAGAGGGTGGTAAATATGTTTATGAACGAGGGTGATTTCATTAAAGTGAATGAGTTGTGGGAGTTCTAGCCAGTTTAGTTCTTTAAGGGAGATACAATGATGGCTGCGGTAGGAGGTTCCAGTGGCAAATTTAGCAATTGTGTTGTAACAAGCATCCAGCTTGTGTAGGTCTGTCTATCTAAGGCTGGTAAGTATGGGAAATGCATAGAGTAGGGTGGAGATTAGCTGGGAATTGGCTATGGAGATTCTAGCCACCTTGGTTAGGAATTGGCAGCTTCGATATAATGCACCAAGTTTCTTGTGAACTTTTTTATTGTGAGAGATATGTGGGTGTCAAATCTAAGTTTGTTGTCGATTTCAACACCGAGTAATTTTGTGTGTTCTGATGGAGAGATGATGGTATTATCTTTGGTGAGAATGTTGAGGTGGGGGTGTTTTGGGTGGCTTTGGAAGGTTGGAACAGGACAAGATTTGTCTAACTTGGGTTGCGTAGGAGCTGAGCATTGGATAGCCAGCTTTCTACAGAAGAGAATGATCCCTGTGTTATTTGTTGTAGTTCTGGTAGAGTGGGGGCAGAGCAGATGAGAGTAGAGTCATCTGTGTACTGTATAAGAGATGCTTGTGTGGTGGCAGTATGTAGGTTGTTAGTGAAAAGTGAGAATAGCAGAAGGCCAAGGATAGACACTTGGGGAACTCTGAGAGTAACTGGGAGGTGAGGTGATAGGTTATCATCCCAGATTACTGATTGATGGTGTCCATGTAGATAGCTGTGGAACCAGTTGCAGGCTGATTGTGAGAAGGAGAGGTTGGGGAGAGTAGAGAGTAGTAGCTCATGAGATACCATGTCAAAGGCCTTTGAGAGATCTAGAAATATGGCAGTAGAGAAGAGGCCATTGTTTTTGTGATGAAGTATAGTGTTGGTGAAGCAGAGCAGAGTGGAGATAGTGCTGTGATATGGTCTGAAACCATGTTGGGTTTTGGAGAGGAGATTATTAGCTAGGAGGTAGTTGGAGACCTGGGTGTTGATACATTTTTCAAGTATCTTGGAGAGAGGGGAGAGGATAGCAATGGGGCTGTAACTGGAGAGGTCGGTGGAGAGGGTGCCTTTGTGGAGGGGACTGATGTGGGATATTTTCCATATTGAGGGAACATAGCCTTCTGTTATGGAATGGTTGATTAAAATTGAAATTGGGTAGGCTAGTGTATCAGCTGCAATTTTCAAGTATTCAGAGGGGAGGTTGTCAGCTGTGAGTTTGGTGGGTTTAAGTTTTGACAATAGTCTTTTTATGTTGGGAGTAGGTACTGAGGTGAAGAAGAAAAGAGGAGTGGGGGGTTTAGGCTTAGGAGTTGGGGGGGCTGTTGTAGGGAAGTGTTGTTTGTTTAGAGATGTTATAGTTTCAGTGAAGTATTTGTTGAAGGATTCAGCAATACTGCTGGAGGAGGAGGGAATGGATGGTTGGGGGGTATCAACCTTCCCTGGGTGGTAGATAGTGTTAATAGTGGACCAGAATTACTTAGGGTTGTGGTTGGTAGAGTTCAGGGTGGATTTATAGTAGAGGGATTTGTCTAATTTTATATGCTTTTTGGCTTTATTGTGCAGTTCAAGGAATGATTGCCTATCTGAGTTATTTTTTGTTAGTCGCCAGTGCTCCCAGGCCTTATCTCTGAATTTCATTAGGGTTCTGGTGGTCTTTTGTAACCATGGGGCATGCCTGGATCTAACGTTGGCATTTCTTATAGGAGCGTGGGTGTTTAGGATGGAGAGGAAGGTAATATTGAAGAAGTGGACAGCCTCATCTAGGTCGAGGTATTGTAGTGGTGACCAGTTTACTTATTAACTCCCTCCTCTATGACCTTTCTAACCTAAACCTAATGCCATATTCACATAATAGTATCTTAATATCTCTTACAAATTTTCTGTTGCACTAAACAAATTACTATAGTCAGACTTTGTCCTAACTTGCCGATAACAAATAAGGTTACTGTCAACACCAATAACTCCTCTATGTTTTTGGTATTCCTCAGAAGAAGCAATTCCTCCTGCAATATTAAACCCATTACAGAAAAAAAAAAAAAAACTTTCACATACCTTCCAACAAAAATATCTGGGAGTAGTTCTTGACCATCGTCTTTCTGTTATGGCTCAGATAAAAGCATCTGACAAAACTTTTGATCTGCTAACCAAAGAAGCAAAATATGCCATTACCAAAAATGTGATGTTAAAATATACTTTACCTCTCACTTTCCTTTACTCTCATCAAAATGCCACTGCTCTACAAACAGCACAGAAAGAAAATAATAAGATGTATGTCTTTCTAGTAAGAATGAACATTGCAACAATAAGATTTATGTCTTTCTAGTAAGAATGAACATTACTGCATAACCATATTGAAAGGCAGCTGGCTCCCAGATGAAGCCAGTACACTCATATTCAAATTGCTTAAGTGCATTTACTGTCCACCATTAAAGAAACTGTTTGTAGGAGTCATGCAGTTTATAATTTAAGGTCCTAGTCATATACTTTAGCCAGCTAGAGAAAGCATGCTATAAGGTACCCCCACACAATGGAGCTCTTTCTCACTACAGAACTTCAGGAGATCACTGAACTTCCAGAGTTTTGAAATCAGCTGAGGGCACATCTGGTAAATAAGTATAAATGTACATGTTTCAATGATGCAAGGTAATTTTGTCAAGCCTGCACTGTCTCAATTACATGGTGTATAAAGTTTTGTACACTAAAGACTAGTGCTTTTACTATGTAAACAAACATGTCTTGTGGACATATTTTATCACTATGTAAATATGTAATTTAAGTTTTGTGATGCTATGTATTTGCTATGTACTCACCTGGATGACAAACTGAATTTCACACATACACACACGCGCGCACACACACACACACACACACACACACACACACACACACACACACACACACACACACACACACACACACACACACATGTGTGTGTGTGTGTGTGTGTGTGTGTGTGTGTATAGATATATATATATATTTATATATATATATATATATATATATATATATATATATATATATTTATATATAGAGAGAGAGAGAGAGAGAGAGAGATATGAGTGGCAGCGTCACACTGAGGCATTGTTTCCTCACACCACTAGTTTCTTCAGCACTGTTCTCTGACGGGCTGCCTTTTATTTGGAGTATGAATGGTTATGCTGTATTATATGCAGTCAGCCATATTTTCAGACATTTATTTTATGAGACAGCAAAGATTATCTATTAAGAATGTATGCAAAAGTACATGGAGAGAGGATTGTTTTATGTTTAAACATTCAACATGCTTAAAGATAAACTAAGCTGCTCATTTGGAGGTACAGATAAGAAAAAGTGCAGTTTCTGGGTACAAAGTTGGTCTTAAAAGAAACAAAAAGAGATAGCTGTTTATATTCCACAATATTTTAAAAGAAGTGCTTGCTAGATGTAGTGTTCCCTTTTATGTTTTACATCAAGAACACATTTAGTAAAGCAAACCTTAAATGCTGAAAATTAAAATTAGATTTTATCTCATTTCTAGATTCTCTTGTATTTTTATAATAATGTGTTCCATTAGCTCACACGAAAATGGCTTGCTACAACATTTATATCTGACCAATTCTATTGAAACTGATCCATATAACAGACACAGTTAAGGAAATGAGTTCTAATATTATGCAACAAAGAATTTAAGAACTAAATTTAAACTGAAACACTTGGCCTCACTCCACCAAAACAACAGTATTAGTATAGAATAATGGTTAAAGCAGTGGGATGTGAAGCTGAAGAACATTGTTTATATCCTTTCCTCTTCCCACTGCCATACTGTACTGTTCAGACATGTCACATGTCTTCTTGTGCAGCAGAGCCTTAAAAAGGCTCACTGATAACAAGCCCAGTGGGAGAGCTCTGTCAATAAACTGATAATTAAATAAATGGATATGGAGTGCATGTGTGAATACAGATGTGTTTATTTGCATTTTGCTAGTATGGTGGTCTTGATACATATTTCTGTTATTTCTTCAGGTGTGACTTTTGCTGGTTTTATAGGCACTTATAAATTCAGTCCCACACATTAGACTCATATAGTGTTTATGCCTGAATACAGCTGATTGTGGTTACACTCTTATATAGTTAGCATGCAAAATGAGTACAGGCAGACTGTGGGGTCACACTGTCACTGAACCTCAGCTTTAAGGCATGGTTTTCATTCAACTATTTCATATATTTTAATAATGTAGATCAGTGTGCTCTGAAATTAATAGCATATAATATTTTAAATAGCATTGTTATATTTTTTGTCCCTGATCTCTCACTTGTTTGCATTTGTATACTCCACGTGCTAATTGAACATGTACACCAGTTGGGCACATAATCATCATAAAAGTGTAAGTTCAAATAATAGGAACACCACAGCAGGATTATAAAAATCACAAGGGTACCTGCCACAAGTCATAGTGTCAAAGATGCTTAACTAGGGTATTGATCCATGATCCCTAAAAGCCTAGTCTTGCATTCCCACAGTGGTTTAGCCCTTATGTTTTGCATACTAGTAACCCTGAAAAAGGCAGTCAAGGATGTGCTGGGGCATTTACTTGTTGACACTATCCATAAAGGGCATGGGAGCTAAACTGGGGTGAATTTGTGGTTTATTATCCATTCATACAAATTACGTTTCAATAAAATAAGACAAGTAAGTTGATTATATGGGGTTGAAGATGGTTCTATAAAAGAGGTATTATCTATGATACATACCTGTCTCTCCAACATGTTCTTTTTTTATATTATAAAAGAGACTGAGTTCCATTGAACTGGTGTTCATGCTACTTTCAACTTTCAAAAGTGTAATACTTCTGACAGGACAAAATCTGTTTAGACTCTATACTGGAAGCAGAAGTATCCTTTTAGTAGGCAGTATATTTCTGATTAGAATCTGATATGATCTGCATAGCTCCTGTTATTTAGATGCTTGATTTATGTAGTAAGAAAGCATTGCAGTCACTCCAGTTATGACAAGTGTTTGGACAGTGCATATGAAATGGAACATTATATTCAGTGATTGGTCTAATGAGAACCCAGCACAGTGGAATGATTACATTGTTGGTTATGGACACCATACTTTGCAACGTAAGCTGTGTGATAACAATGTACTTCTTTTCATTGCTGGATGCATGGTGAGCAAAGGACAGTTCATAGTCAACATAGGTTCCCAGATCCTTGACTATGGGATCGACTTTCATGGGTGTATTGTCAATGTAATAGTTACAAATGAAGCCATCTAGGTGGCAGGTTTTACCTCATGTCTTGCTTTGGTTGATTTGATCAGGATTTAGAGGGCTTTTTTTATGTTTAGGAATTATCAGCATCTTGAGAGTTAAATTTACTTCTGCACACGAGTTGTTTTTTTTCTTTTATTATAGATTATACTTGGGCCATGCACCAGTCATCACTGACCAGTTACTTTTTAGCAATGTGATAAACACCAAGATGAAGTTTGTGCATGCTCCGTCCCTGCCTGTTAAAGGGAATCTGCTTTATTAAAAGCTGAGCTCCTTGCACCAATTTAGTGTTCCAAAAAAGTTCTTGGCACAGAAATCAAAAGTTAAAGATGAAACGGGATATGTAGAAATGCTAAAGTAATGACTGGCATACCATATTAACAGTATTAATAATATTAACACCAGTAATAAATAAGCCAATGTGAACAGAAATACAAACACTCATTGTAATTATTTACATATTCTATGTGTAGAAAAATACCAGACCCACAAAAAGTACAAAATTAAAGGAATGTAGCTGATTACTTTGCTAATCAACGCAGCATGAAGTCAACCTGGACATTCTGCATAGCCTATCATAGCATGAATTTAAGGATTACATTTTTTGCACTGAAATCTGTAAAGTTATATATATTTTTTGAGGGCTCTGGCTGAAATGGGGAAGACCTCATCCACCTTGGGGAAGACCTCATCCACCTGACTCTATCAAACATATTATTAGATAAAATAAATGCATACGACCAATCTCTGACCAAATGAAATAGGCTATTTTTGAGCACAAAAAGAGAAATTGGCTAGGACTAAAATGCAACTAGCCTAGTACTTAAATATGAACCTATGAACATATAAGCAAATAAGCATTTCTGTAGGCCTGCATGTTTGTAAGTGCTATTCATAGGTTCGGAGGATGACACTAGGCTATTGGCCCAGAGGCCCTTATAAGCCTAGCTAAGAATTTTGAACATGTTCCCACAATGTCAGCACCTGTTTCCCCTGTCCAGCAGGGATGCAGGTGGGATCCCAGGGGGTATATTTTCTGTTTCTCAGGTTCTTCTTAAAAAGGGCTAGTGAGGTATTCTGCTTTACATGGAGAGGGAGTCTATCCAACAGATGGGAGATTCTTTAGGACACAAATCTGCCCCACCAACAAGTTCTATTAATGTCACAGACCAGGTTGAGGCCTTGCATGCAGGATATGTGAGTGGAGTTTGACTTACGGATATGCAGCAAGTCCATCAAGGCTGGGTCTGAGATGGCCTTGTATGCCAGACACAGGTCACCTCTGAGCAGTCTGTACAAGACTGAATAGAGGGACATGGCTTTTAGCCTATCTGTATAGGATAGGTGCTTGAGAACGTGGATTTTCCTGGTCAGGAACCTCTGTGGTCTCTCCAGCTGTTGCATGTGCTTGGCAAGGTACATGCCGAAGGGGGCATTGTACTTGATAATGGGTCTGATAAGGGAAGAGTACAGGGATGTTATGACCTCCTTTTTTCCTGGATGAAATGCCCTTACTTATGAGATGGGTCATGTAGAAAGCCTTCCATACAATGGAGGCAATGTGGTGGTCAGCAGTCAGGTTGCTACCAACCTGGGTGCCCAAGTCCCTCACAACTGATTGCATGCTTAGCATGTTGTTATTAATGTGATAATTAGTGGGGATCACATTTTCCCCAATGGGGATAACAATGCATTTCTTGGCATTCAGTTTGAGGCCATGCTTCTGGCACCAGTCATTAGCTTGGGTAAGGCCCTCCTGGAGGATGATCACATCAGTAGGGTAATTTAAGACAGCACCCAACTTGCAGTCATCTGTAAACTTGGTCAGCCACAGACCACTGGTTTTGGCTTGCAACTCAGAAAAGTATATCCCAAACAGTAGAGGTCCCCAGACTGATCCTTGGGGTACACCACTTTTTAGGGGTCTACTACCAGAGGTGGATTACCCTATTTTGACTAAATGGGTTCCATCAGTGAGTCAGTTAGCTACCCATCTGGTAACATATGGGTTGATGCCAAGCTGAGAGAGTTTATCTATTATGCCCAAGTGGGGAATAGCGTCGAAGGCTTTGGCTAGGTCAAGGTAGGTGGTGTGCGCCGTCTTCCCTTCGTCCGTGGCTTTGGTGACTGTTTTCAAAGAAGCCAACCAACTTTAACAGGCATGATCTCCCTTTGACAAAACCAAACTGTGTGTTTATGTGATCATTGTGTAATTCCTTTGGCCAGATAATATTTACGGAAGCACCAAGGTTTATAATTGAATGATGGAGTAAAAAAAAAAGCTACATGATATTTTAATTAAAGAAATATTCTGGGTTAGTAAAATAATGTCACACTTCAAGTTGTTACAATAAACAGAATAGATAAGACCTTTCAGAATATACTAACATAATCATAGTCAAGTACTGGTCACTAAACTCAAGTACAGTAAGATGTTACAGGGAGAAACAGTTATGAAAATAGAATTTGATTACAGCTTAAGCATGATTATAAAATCTGTAGGTTTAGCAGCAATTCATACTATATCATAAATACTGAAAAACAATTGTACATTTATACTATGTAACCTGAAAGGCTCCTTGAACCATTCCTAACAGATATTGTTTTTCTCAAAATGAAGTGAATTCAAGAATTTAAACAAGTCGTATAGTCATATTCAAAATGTTATCATCGTATAGTCTGCCCACAAAACTTGACTGTTTGAGGAACAAGGTTACCAGGCATTACAGGACATCATTTAGATAGTCCAGATGCCTTAAGTTATTTTCATAAAGCAGCTTGTGAACAACACTTAGTCACTGGAATTCCATTCTCTGCTGCTTCCTAACCAATTTATTTTTCTTAGCGCTACAGAGGGTTGTAATCTTATTAATAGGACAAAGACATAATCTGGTATAGACCAGAACATATTCTACTGTATGATGTGCATTGTCTATACTAGGAAAGGCTGATAATTTTATTCTTCTTAGGATAACATCTCCATAAAGTAACTGTGGTAATAGTGAATCATTTGTCTGATTCAGCCTAACATATGCTTTAAATATATACTTACTACAGCACAGTGCATCATATGTGAAGCATCCATATAGCATAAGCAATATGCTTTGTGTCTTTAGATGTCATTTATAAAACACAGATATTTGGAGGTATACATTTTATATATATATCTATATATATATATATATATATATATCAAATATTAAGAATATTGTGCATTTGTCAAGCATTTCAAAAACATTTTCTATTTTTCACACGTTAAAGATTTTTTTTTGAGGACATATAATGATTGGTATAAGAAGGAGTCAAATAGCCAGGAAATAGTGAGAAAGGTAGAGTAAGAAGAATTCAATCACTAGAAGGTATTGAGTAAGGTAGAACAGAGGACAGATTAGTTGTTTATGGGTTGAAATAATTAGCCAGGGTGAGAAGAGGAGCAAAGCCTACGTTTAGAGAAATATTCTTTTAGAGCCTTTTTAAATTTGTGTGTGTGTGTGTGTGTGTGTGTGTGTGTGTGTGTGTGTGTGTGTGTGTGTGTGTGTGTGTGTGTCATTGATAGTGTCAGAATATACTGTGGAAGAGAGTTCCATTGTTTGGCAATGGTATGAGAGAAAAGGGAGGTGCCAAAGGTGTTTAGGGGTTTATTAACTTTTAGCAATATTTTATCAACAGACCTAAGGGATGTTAGGTTACTATATGGCTGGACTAGACCGGATAGTGATGGGCAGTTATCAGGTTTGTATAAGACTGTATGAGCAGTTAGTAGTTAATTTAGGGTAAGAAGATGAGGGAGCTCAAACCATTTTAGCTGAATTAATGCAGTACAATGATGAGATCTATGAGCTTGAGTGTTAGCAAATTTAGTAATTTTGTTGTAGCAGGATTCAAGGCTATTTAGGTCAGATTTTCGAAGACTGGTGAATATTTGAGAGCAATATAGCAGGGAAGATAGTAGGGGGGTTCTGGCTGTTGTGAGTCTGGCTTGGTCAGTGAGAAATAGCTTTACCAAATAGAGTGAACCCAGTTTGGCATCCACCTTTTTAATAGTAAGAGCAAGGTGTCTGTCAAACTTGAGTCCACTATCAATTGTAATGCCGAGAAGTTTTGTACGTTCTACTGGCTAAGAGATATTAAAAATAAAAAAGACCCGAATGCTTTGTTTAGACATATCCAAAAGAAACTTGGACATAAATTTGGGTATTTTGTCATAGAACAGCTTAAGAGGGATGATAGGAGTAGAATTGTGGAAGAACATTTACTTGTGAGGGAATTGAAATGGTAGCTCAAGCTAAATTCCCTAGTGGAGCCAGGACTTAATGACACTTACTCCATTTCACTTATTTTATTTCTAAAAAGTTTAGAATGTTAATATGATTGTATTTGAACATTTAGTATTTTTAATTTAAATAGTTTTTATCTTAGAATTAACTGTTCACAGTTTTTATTTTTTATCTTAGAATTAACTGTTCACAGTTTTTATTAACTTTTGTTTAATTAATGAGCTTAGAGTCATGTGATGGTCTTAATTATTATTTATACTGATTGAATGGGCTGGTTTATTGTTCTGATGATGTCCTGATGGATGAAAGTGCTAAACCTATTTGTTTCTGCTGCTGGTGTGCCAATAAACAGTGTTCACTGTTTTTTCGGCTTCTGGTTTGGTTACTAGTCTGTGAGGTGAGAAGTACTATGTTATGGCTTCAGGAGTCAGAAATACTGGTGCATTGGCTGGTTTAACTGGAGGACTCAGTGCCTCCATTGGAAATCTTACTAACTTACTTATCCAGCTCAATCAACAACTCAATGTACCGAATGGTAATATAGGGAGCACAAGTTCTAATCTTCAGCCTACAGCGAGTTCCAACAGCTCTGAAGAGAATGCGGACAGTTTGGGGCTTCCACTTACTCAAGCAATACCAAATGCTATGAATGGTAATGTTTTGACTGTTCCATTTAATGGCAATACTTAATTTAACTTCCAAGCTTGGAAGGCTAATAAATTTGACATTAAAAGTGGGGTTTCTCCACATAACATTGATACAGTTAATGGTCTGGGCTCTTTGCAACAACAAGCGCACATCTTTGAAAATAAAATGAGCCAATTTAAGAGACTGCAGTTAGACAATGTGTATCTACGTGAGTGTTTGGGAAACAGGTGGGTCTCAAAGGGCCTATGATTCTGGAGATTCCCTAATGGAGTAACTAAAGGCTCTGATTTTCATAAAGTACTTATTGGGATGTTTGACAGAGCAGGATGTGAACTGATAGAGCAGTTAATTAATTTTAATGACCAGCGGATCAAGGTTTTCTCCAAAGAGTTGGACAATCTTGATGCCAGTATCACTTCTGTATAAACATAACTATAATAAGATATTTAACAACACTGACACTGAATGCAGTAAAAAATATTCAAAGGAAAAAGAAAAAGCTTCAATGGGACACAGAAGCATATGCCAGTGGGCAGGTCTACCCCAATCCTATTGGGCCTAGAGACAATTGGGCCTAGAGACAAACCCACTGACGAGCCTTTCCCTCAACCTATGGGGACCCAGGAGGGTTTCCCTAATGAAAACCACACCTCTAGAGAAGTGCAAGGGGAAAGAGGAACTGTTGAACTGAGGTGGTCTGAATGTATCCAGGCATGCCCCACTAGGTGGCCAAAAGGGATGTCCCCACTGGCAAATCTCTGGTACAGCTGTGCCATATGCCAGATGTCGGAGTCGTGATAGCTTCCAGGGCAGCCAGCACACACATTCATTATAATGCCCTGGGCATCGCACCTGACCTGGCAGTTGATGGAGGGAAAGCCCTTACAGTTGTAACCCCACCCCACTCACTGGGTGGTGCTTTGATGCGTATGTGCGTGCAGTCTATAGCACCCACTACCTCAGGGTATTCTGAAATTTGGTGGAAGAGATGCATATTGCTGGTCAATGCCTCACGGCTGTTGTGGAAATATATGTGCTCACCAGCATGTGCTGACATGGCATCAAGGATCTGGTGGAGTACCCTCGATGCTGATGCCTGTGAGATCCCCGCAATATCCCCAGTTGGCCTTTGGAAGGTACCTGTGGCTAGTATTCTTAGGCCTACACATACCTTGGTATCCACTGGGTTAGGTTCCCCTCTGTTGGTTCAGTGTGTGAGGCATGGCCGGTACAGCTCAACAATTTGCTGTAGGAGGTCTCTGTCCACCCTATAGTGCTCCACTATTCCAGCTCATGTAGTCCCTGGTAGGTTACCCTGGGTCTAAACACTCTTCTCCTTCTCCTCACTGTGGGTTTGTCATCAGCATTCTCATCCTCACCACCCTCAGCCTCTTCCACATGTTGATTTATGATAGCTGCAGCAGCCCCTGTCATTTTGTTGCTTTTGTTTGGTAAAATTTCCGCTTGTGTACACCGATGGTGTAAAGTTTATGGGAAAAAACAGAGGGAAAGGTGTTTGCATAGTTTATAGTACTGTGCTGGGGTGTGCTGGGCTGCTGCCTGTGTAATTGGCTGATTCTGATACATTTCATCTGCCAGCTATGCTAGTTCTCCTTGACTACCTTCCTACTCCTGTTTCCTTTCTCATTGCCTTCCTGTTTAAGCCCAGGAGTGTGCCACACAAACACAGTGCTCAGATGTGCATGGAGCTGCTATTTCCTGGTCTACTTTTTTTTCCCCTTTAAAACACGGTGCTTGGCGCACACACCCGCTTAGGCAATGTAAAGGGTATTTGGCAGCTTCAGACACACCCCCTATCTTATCTCTGCTAAGGGTAAACCCATGCCATAGGGCTCCAATAAGCTTACAGTATGCCTGGCACCCCTCTGTGATGTCATCTAGCTCTTAGGCTTGCACCATGGTCTTCCTGCACCTATATATGGTTGGGTGCAGGCTAGCCATGAGGGGGAATCTGGGATTCAGTATCATTCCCCTCATTTGCATAGGATTGCCTGCTAATGCCTAGTTACATGTCTGACACTGAGCCTTCCCCCTTAGCAACCACTATTCACTGGCCATGTTGTCTTCTGCCTGCCATTGAGTATAATGGCAAAAATGTGATATTGGATAGAATGCTTTTTACAAGTTTTTTTTTATTTTCAGGCCGATCCCATTTGCTCGCCACTGCCCTATGCGTAAACAGCCCAAATAGGCCAAAAAAATAAAAGTTTTTTTTTTTTGCAACTATTTTCCATGCCAATGGCCATATCTTTGACCATTGGCATGCTTTACACATCATATGCACCCTTTATTTGGAGCTGTCATGGCTCCGCTTTGTAGTTTGCAGAAATGTACTTGGTTACTAACTGAGTACATTTCTGCAGATTGTGCTAGTCCTGCACTAGTCTAGTTGCCAGCTTCCTGGTTTGCAAATTCACCTAATTTGCATGGTTTTCACCTGCAAATGGGCTAATTTGCATACAGGAGCTGTGTCCGTGCAGGAACAGAGCAGGAGCACTTGTCTTGAGAGCTTTTTTCTGGATCTCTCGGTGGCCATATTGCCTCCAGCAGCTCCTGCACTATTCCTGCATGCCTTGCAGAGCTTGCGGAATCCTGGGGTTAGAGTGTTTGTCAGTGCATGTGGGGTGGTTAATTCTTTGACAGAAACTATAAAGATTGACAAAATTTGTTGGGGTTTTGGAAGAGCAGGTGGTCCAGTCAAGGTTGAAATCTCCTAGTATTATAGTTTCATGGGTAAAGTTTGTAGAGGCTCGTTCTGGGATGTTTTCAATACGTTGGAAGTCTTTGTCAGGGGGGAGGTAGATAGCAATGTTGATAATGGACTTATGGTTATTTAGATCTAGGCGTGCTATCAAAATCTCATAGTTAAGGATATCAGGTGGAGTAGAGTTGAGGTGTACCAGATTAAGATATTCTTAAAACATAATGGCAATTACCTCTCCATGTTTAGATACTCTGTCAGTTCTAAGGATACTATAGCCACAAGAAAGAAATTCCTCAGATTTAAAATGGAGCTTAAGTCTAGTTTCAGTAATGACAAATATGTCGGGGGAGTATAGGCCAATAGTGGCATGAAATTAATGGACTTTGCTTATTAGGTTGGCATTAATGATAAGCAGGGCAGAGTTACTTGTTTTTGGAGAAAGATAGCAGGAATGTGCAGAGTAAGTGGAAATGTCAAAGTGAGGAGTTTGTGGGGTAGGGGTTGGGTGCAGTTTGAGTGTTGGGCCTGCATTGGGATGGATATCACTTTGGAGTTTTATGTGGGTAAGGTAATTAAGGTTATGAGATTTAAATTTTGAAAATAGACTATGATAAATATATAGTGAAATGGCAGTGTTGTGGGTATGAAAGTATC
>NC_056735.1:446650229-446677729 GCF_019279795.1 Protopterus annectens | reverse complement strand
GCTGTATGCTTATTCATGCAGAATAATGTAAAACGGTTCCCTATTATGCCGTGCGCACACTGTGTTTGTATTGAATGCTTTGTCAAACAGTAAAGTGTGAAAAGGAATTCTTTCCTGGGAAAGAATTTGTTTGGCTTTTGGCACTGTAGTGCGATCTCAGAGTTGGTATATTTAAGTAGGGAGGTGGGGGCCGAAGCCCCCCACATTAAGTAATGTTTTATTGTTGTTTTTTTTTGTTTTGTTTCAGAACAGCGATTATTTCCCATTGGAAAATAATCGCTGTTCTGAAGTTTCGACATTGTATGCTTTCGCTTACATGGGGTCGATTATCTGTCATTCGCTCTTCTGTGTGTGCGATGTGATTATATAGACCCATGTAAAACACCTTATCACTGTTTAATACTAAAGTAGATTCTTCAAAATTGAGAACATACAAACCATTACATGTTCTGCATTAATTTCAAAGATGAATGATATATTTGTTAGCTATGATATTATATAGAAAATAATCTCTTGCAGTGGTTCATGAAATATGTCCAAACATTTGACGTTTTATTAGACTTGTCGTTTTGTGCATAGTGCAACTAATCCACTGTTGTCACAGAAGAATAAATAAAATAACAATGCAGTCTAAATTTCTACACTATAGCTTAACATTTTAAATGCAGAGAGGAAGGATATCTGATTCTGCTCATATATAGCAACATATCAGTTAACAATTTCAAATTCCCGGTGCAATTTCTGATGCATAGCAGATTATGATTCAGTTTGCAAAATACAAGCCAATCGCTAATGTCATTAGTTGTTGAAATATTAAAGAGAAGTCACAATTAGAAACAAGCATATCAAAGGTATTGTGTTTATTGCAGGTCTGAACAGTTGATTGGTTTGTCCTAATTAAGCAGTGTACATTTTCCATAAAAAATTAATTAACAGAAGCCAGCAAGTCAAATCCATCCAGAAGAAACATGATATCCAGATAGTTACACACTTCAGATGAACAAATACATTGTAAAACCTGCATGTCTTCCAGCTGGCAAAGTTCATTTAAAAAACAAATTGTTGAAACAAAAAACAAAGGAATGAAAAGAGATTTGTCACCCTTACTTATATCAGTTTCTGGCAGGTGGCTCAAAGTTAGGTTGTAAGCTGTAGTTCTCTTGTGTGAAGTTGAGCAAGTCACTTAAACATATATTGTTCCCAGATCACCCCTGAAAAGGCACTATGTGTCCACTGAACTTACTTGTTTAACAAATAGGATTATCATCATCATCATCATCTACTTACCCTAGCCCTAAACTTTTGCAGCCCAAATCTAACCCTAAGTACAACCTTAAACATAATGCCATCATTAACCTTTGCCCTAACTATACCTAAGCCTAAACCTAATGCTAACCTTAAATTTTATACCTAACTCTAACCTCAACCATAGTCTTAACACACCCCAAAACAACCACAGCATACTTACTGGTAAATCTTTATTACAGAAAACTACAGTAAAGATTTTTTATTTTTTATTTTTATTTTATTTAAGTTTGATGACCCAGGAAGTCCACTGGACCAAGAAGAGTCGTTTTCAGTGGAGGCCCGGGGAGAAAAGCTCCACAACAATTGCAAGTTGCATTTCACATGTTACAAAAGGACATAGTTCATACAGCTAATTAAACATTTACAGATAAGCTCCATGATATTTGCAATTGGCTTGTCACAATGTTACAAAAATGAAAAGACATAATTCAATACAGAAATTTCAACAGTTACATAAAGTGAATATTTTTGTTATAAACTCAATTGTAGGTTTAACATTTCAAAATATATAGCTACTAGCCATTAGTAGGTTAGGAAAATATTATTCATGGAGAGGGTAATAGTATAATTGAGATTGGAGAGTAGAGTACAATAGATATTAGAGAAAAAAAATTGTTTATGGTAGGGGATGGATTGTTTTGGGTGGGATGGAGTAATAGCAGAGGTAGTTGGAAGAGTCAGTGCAAGGTGGAATGGGGGAGGTTAAGTTGGAGTGTGACAAGGCCATTTGGAAGAAAGATGAGAGAGTAGCTGAGATTTGAAATTTGTATGGTTAGGTAGGTTGCGTAAGTGTGTGGGGAGAGAGTTCCATTGTTTAGCTAAGGAGTGGGACAGCAGTAGATGTTCAGGAGATCATGCAGGTTTGTGGACCTGAAGGAGATTTTGTTTTTTGGATCTGAGTGAGCGGTTGGGAATGTAAGGTTTTAAGGAAGTAGTGAGAGCTGGGCAGCTGTCAGGTTTAAAGATGAGCTTGTGGGCAATGGCAAGTTGTAGGTAACTGAGGTAGTTGGGTAGTTCAAGTCAGTTGAGGGTGAGGAGGGAGTAGCAGTGGTGGGATGAGTTTTTTGAATTGGTTGCAAATTTGGAGATCTTGTAGTAGCAGGATTTTTGTTTGGACCGAAGGCCAAGATGGAGATTGGTGAAAAGAGGGCCACCATACATAAGGGAGGGGAGAAGGAAGGTGGATGCAATATTTTGATGGGTATAGGGGCTTAGCAAGTGGCTGTGACTGTAGAGGAGACATAACTTTTGGTGGGTTTTCTCGACTGAAGAGCGGATGTGGGTGTCAAATCTTAGTTCTTCATCAATAATGATGCCAAGAAGCTTGGTGTTGGGAACAATTTCAAGGAGGGTGCTGTTTTGGCTCTGTATGGTGAATGTGGATTTGTCAATGGAGTTTTTGGTAAGGGAAAAACATTAGTTTGATTTGTATTTAGTGCCAGATGGTTAGACTGCATCCAGGTTTCTGTTTTGGAGAAGGCTAGTTGGGTATTTGCTAGGAGTTCGGAGGGGGAGAAGGCTGAGCAAATGATTGTTGAGTCATCTGCATATTGGATGATAGATGAGTCTGGGATCGATTGGTGAAAGTTGCTAATGAATAGGTTGAAGAGAAGAGGGTCAAGAACAGAACCTTGTGGGACACCTGTGGGTGTTGGAAGGAAGGGGGAGGTTGACGTTTTCCATTGTATTGCTTGTTGGCGGTTGGACAAGTAGCTGGAAAACCTGGTGATGGTGGTGGGAGAGAGGTGTGAGATGGAGAGTTGGGATATAAGTAGGGTGTGTGAGATGGTATCAAAGGCCTTTGACAGATCTAGGAATAGTGTGGATATGAACTTGCCTGAGTTGCATTCGAGGTTTATGGTTTCAAGAAAGGAAATAAGGGCAGTCATGGTGCTGTTTCCAGGGCAGAAGCCATGTTGGGTAGGGGAGAGGAGATTGTTTAGTGTTAGGTGTGCCATGAGTTGTGCTTGTATTGCTTTCTCTGGTAATTTAAAAAGAGGGGAAAGGATGGCAAAAGGCCTGAAGTTGGTGGTATCAGTATTTTTGCCACCTTTGTGGATGGGGATGATGTAAGCATGGCACCAGATAGAAGGGACATATGATTCTCATATGGATCTATTTATAAGAACAGAGATGGAATAGCCAATGCTGTCTGCAGATTGAGAAAGGTGGGTGGAAGATTGTCGGGTGCATCGGGACAGGGTTTGAGTTTGAGGAGAAGTCTTTTTATAGTGCTTTTGGGGATGGGATTGAAGCAGAAGGATGTGGAGGATGGTTGATGATTGGTGTGGTGGTTGGGCAGGAGGGGGTTGTGGTGGAGGAGGGGGGTGGGAAGGAGGCTGATAGTTTAGCTATGAAGTCTATGAAGAATGAGTTGAACTGACTGGCTGTTTCAAGGTTGGAGAGGTTGGAGTGTGGGCAGGCATTTTATTTGTTGCCAGGATGCAGCATGAATGAGATGGAGTCGCAGAATTTTTTGGGATTTGTTGAGTGCAAGGACTGGAGTTTGGAGTAGTGGGCTTTACGGTCTTTAATTATTAGTTTTTTTGCGGATTTTCATAGTTGATTATACTCGAGGAAGGTGTTAGGGTTTTTATGTTTTTGATATTGTTTCCATTTTTTGTCCCTTTGGTGCAAGGATAGTTTGGTATCTTTTGAATAACCATGGGCAGGTATTGGTTTTGATGCGTTTGGTTTGGGGTGGGGGCTTGCTGTTTGAGAAGGGTTAGGAATGAGTGGTTAAAGTAGGAAATGGCATCATCTAGAGAAAGGGTTTTTAGAGGGGACCAGTCAGTATGCATTAAGCATTTGGAGAAAGTTAGAAGGTCGAAAGAGGAGAGGTTTCGGGTTTGGATGTAGTGGTGTTTATGCAGTGGAGATGGGAGACAGTTGGCGAAGGTTGGTCGGTGATCGCTGAGAGGATCAGGCAATATTCCGGCTTTGGTGATAAGGTATGGGTGAGTTGTTAGGATCCAGTCAATCATGGTACCAGAGGTACCATCTTTTTTGATCTGGTTGGAGATTGTATTAGTTGGGAGAAGTTGTACAGGCTGATTGTGTGGGATGGGGCTTCAGAGTTAATAGCATTCTGGTTGATGTTGGTATCACTGAGTATATAGGTTTTATTTTTTATGCTGGAGGAGAACCAGGACAGGATGTTTTCAAGAGTTTTGATATTATCACCAATGACATGACTTGTTCTTATAGTGTAACTATTTTTTTAACCTTGCTTATTCTTATATGTGAATCTTGGACTATTTCTTTTAAATTTTTGATGTCAGAGTTACTTGTCAAAACACCTCAATTTTGCCTAATAATAGCTTATATTGCCTTAGTATTTTGACCATATCTGAGTGGAATATAAATCTCACTTTGCCAGTCTCTGTCATTAAATCCTGCCTCCAAGAGAAATATGGTTATTTTCTATTTTCCCATAATTTTAACACTGCACCCCTTACTGAGCAGGCTTTTTCAGATTTATAATCTTGTGAAATAAACAGTTTTGGTTGTAATGTCTACTGACCATCTCATATGTCTATGAAGTAACCATTTTATACAGTTTAAATATATAACTTTGATGCATACTGGCATAATGTAAATAGCTATTCACCACCAACTCCATTACAGATAAACTGATTAGCATACTATTGTATATTTTTTCACCAAAAATTATGTAAAGTATGTAAAAATTCTAAGGAAAATTAAAAAAATAAAATTGTATTATCCAAATATTCAATGAATTATATAATGCTAGACAGGGCTCCATATTAAAATTTCTGGACTCACAATGCTGAGTCCAAAAACATCAAAATAACTGACTTAACATACAAGGGAGGAGTGATTATTGAATATCATACTTGTTCTTCTTTAAACTTGTGAGGAGGCACACCCCTAGGAAACTCTGATATGGGGACCAAGGACCTTTAAATCCCCCATACCAATTCTGAAATTGCAGTATTTCTGAGAAAATGGAATATTCAAAAAAAAAGGCATTCTTAGGCAAAATGTATGCAAGTCCAAATTTTTGGTCATTCAGTCTAAACATTTCAGGATTCTGAATTGCGAGTCCCAACATTTTAAATTGTTACCATTAGACTATTAGTAGACCAGATCATATAAAAACATGTTGTCCATTAATTTAGCATAACAGGCTAATGCTTCAGGTTTTAATGTGATGATCTTGCTATTTCTAACAATATCCTATTTGTGCAGCTATTTGCACAAAAATGCCATTTGCTTGCTATTTCTTTAATTTGTAGATATGTCTGATGAGAAAAAAATCATAACATTATTTTGTAGAATAATTTCTAACAAATTCCAAATGGTTTTAATTTTTCAAATAGAAAATAAGCTAGTAATACTCAAATGTAGTATAACATATTTTACCAAATTAATATTAATAAATATTATGACTTAACTTCAGATGAAGATAATCTCCAGGATTCAGCAAACTCTGCACAGTGTACAGGAGTACTGCAAGAGCTGCTGCATGCAATATGGCCGATGAGCGATCCAAGAATGAGCTCCCAGGATGTGCACGAGTGGTCCTACACTATTCCTGCATGGACACAGCTCTTGTATGCTAATTACCCCAATTGCAGGTGAAAACCATGCAAATGAGGTGAATTAGCGATCCAGGAAGCAGGCAGGCATCTATGCAGGTATAGTGTAACCTGCAGAAATGTATTCGGCTACAAACCGAATACATTTCTGCAAATTACAAAAAGGCGACATGACAGCTCCAAAGAAAGCATGTATTCAATGTAGTAAGCATGCCAATGGCCAAATATAGAGCCATTAGCATGGTAAATAGTTGCAAAATTATAAAAAAATAACTTTTATTTTTTTTTGGCCGATTTCGGCCGTTTAAGCATAGGGCAGCGGTGCGCAAACTGGATCAGCTCGAAAATAAGACAAAAGTTGGAAATAAGCTTTTAAACCAAAATCAGCATTCTTCCAAAATAGTCAATGGCATGCATAAGACAACACTGCCATTGAATAGTGGTCGCTAAGGGGGAAGGCAGAGTGTCAGTTTTGTAACCATGCATTAGCAGTCAGTTTTATGCAAATGAGAGGATTGATACTGAATCACAGATTTCCCCTCACTGTTAGCTTGCACCCAACCATGTATGTGCAGCAATACCATGGTATAAGCATAAGAGGTAGATGACCTCATAAGGGGGAGTGTCATGCATGCTGTAAGCTTATTGGAGCTCTCTGGCCCGTGTTTGCCCTTAGCTAGGCACAGCTAATGAAGGGGGGGTGTCTGAGTCTGCCTAGCAGTGTTTACATTGCCTAAATGGGTGTGCACCATGCACCAGGTTTAAAACAAAAACAAACCAAAACAAAACCCAGGAAATAGCAGCTCTGTTCACATCTGAGAACTGGGTATGTGCAGCACACCTCAGGGCTTAAATGGGAAGGCAATGGGAAGAGAAAACAGCAGTAGGAAGACAATCAAGAAGAACTAGCATAGCTGGCAGATAAAATGTATCAGAATCAGCCAATTACACAGGCAGCAGCCCAGCCCAGCCCAGTACACTACTATAAACTATGCAAACACCTTTCATTCTGTTTTTTTCCCACAAACTCTACACCACAGGTGTACACAGATGGGGACATTTTGCCTGACAAAACTAACAAAATGATAGGGGCTGCTATTGCTCTCATACATCAATATGTGGAGGAGGCTGAGGGTGGTGAGGATGACAATGCTGATGACCAACCCACAGTGAGGAGAAGGAGAAGAGTGTACAGACCCAGGGTAACCTACCAGGGGCTATATGAGCTGGAGATAGTGGAGCGCTATAGGGTGGACAGGGACATCCTACAGCAAATTATTGAGCTGTGCCAGCCACGCCTCACACACAGAAGCAATAGAGGGGAACCCATCTCAGTGGATACCAAGGTATGTGTAGGCTTAAGAATACTAACCACAGGTACCTCCCAAAGGCCAACTGGGGATATCATGGGGATCACAATGGCATCACCATCCAGGGTACTCCACCAGTTCCTGGATGCCATGTCAGCACATGCCAGTGAGCACATATATTTCCTCAACACCTGGCGTTGACCAGCAATATGCATCTCTTCCACCAAATAGCAGAATACCCTGAGGTAGTGGGTGCTATAGACTGCATGAAGATACACATCAAAGCACGACCCAGTGAGTGGGGTAGACTCTACATAAACCACAAGGACTTCCCCTCCATCAACTGTCAGGTCATGTGCAATGCCCAGGGCATTATAATGAATGTGTGTGCTGGCAGCCCTGGAAGCTATCACAACTCCCACATCTGACATATGACACAGCTGTACCAGAGATTTGCCAGTGGGGACATCCCATATGACCACCTAGTGGGGGATGCTGGTTACACACTAGAGCTATGGCTGCTGACACCCATCAGAAATGCACACAGACCCAAACAAGAACTCCATAATGAGGCACACGCACAAACCAGAATCATAATAGAGCGTGTGTTTGGGATGCTCAAGTCATGGTTCCGGTGCCTGGACCTATCCGGTGGAGCCTTGCAGTACTCTCCAGCTAGATGTACATAAATTTTCATTCTATGTGCCATGCTACACAATATGATCCTGTGGAAACAGCTACAGCAGGAACAGTACAGGGCAGGGCCACACAGCCCTTCACCATTGCCCAGGCCAGCACAGGCTCAGAGGAGGAAAAACCTGAGCCTGCCCATGTAGGCAGAAGGAGGCATGCCCAGCATACCCAGGCTTTGGCAAAGAGGCAATGCATAGGACATACACTGATATGGTAGGAACCCAGGGAATGACACCTCTCTCTGACTTGCACATACAGTAAAAGGGATGCCAAACATGATACTACCTGTGCTTTACCATGCATAGGGAGTGTACTATGTGCATCCGACATAGTCAGCCCTCCAGTACCATCCTCAATACTGGCACAGCCACAAGGTAACTCACTCTTCCAATCAATTGCTGAATGGAGTAGTATGTTCTGCTAGTTATATCTATGGTATGGATGTGAGCATGCAAGGGGAAATGAGTGGCTGACTGGGATGGCAGCAGATAGTGGACACCTATATGGGCAGCATGAAATCTATAACAAATACTGATTTCAACAAAGTAGGCAGTACTAGACAAGTTGACAAATCCAACTGCAGTACAAGTGGTGGCCCAAATGTGTGTCCATAGGAGGCACACATGCATGTTAGTGAGGCTCACATACCCAACAACAGCCTCAGCCAGCAGGACAGGTGTAGATGACCATAAATAAAGGCTCTCCTAAGGCCTCCAATTAATAACAATGGAGAACAGCCCCCTTCAGACCTACACAAACAGACTACAATAGGTCAGGCAGTTGTATGCTAGTTCTGAAGGGTAAGAAGTCTGAAACTGAAATGTAGGTCAAGGAAACCTAAGATCTGTACTCTACTGATATGCCTCTAGTCTGCATGATAGGTTAGAATGCAAAATGAAATGGAAGCAGAGTACCTGAAACATCTGTACAGTTATAGCAAATGTTTACAGTTGTCAGGTGTGCCCCCACAATCCTATGTAGAAATGTAGTAACCTGTATGTGTGGCTTTAATAACAGTGGACCACAGACTACCCGAGCTGGCCCAATTTACAGGATAGATTGTTGCATGTGTACAATATGCAGGGCTCTGTGTGTTAGGTTGTTGTGTGTTGTATATTGTGTGGAAGTGTTCAGCATGTAGGCATGGAGGATTGTTTCCTGTCGATAACATGGCCATGTTCTGACAACTGCAGTGCCAACCACAATGCATCCCAGCAAGACCCTATTCAGCAGTCATCCATACTCATTGTTCAGATGTCAATATCTGTCACCATCTGAAAGATTGACATGCCATGAATGTGGGCCCAGACATACAAACAGTACACAGGTGGAAGTACCCTAGACAGAGTACATAAAATGTAACTGTCAACTGCACACACCTTTGGAATTGTACATACAGGTTAGCAGCACATTATTTGTCTGTGTAGTATGGAATAATGATGTAGTCTGGCCAATCACTGGCAGAACACAATAGGCACAGTTATGAAGTAATGAGAGACTCCCTATGTCCCCGCACAAGGCAACATAAGGGGAATGTCCCAGGTATATCTGTGAGTCAGCTGTAGGAAGCTTCCATATCACACATGTGCTCAGCTCACCCCACCATCAGCCACAGGTATATCACAGGTCATATCTCTTCTGTTGGGAATGAGTACAGTATGACCCTGCACTTCTGTATGGGAATACCCACAGAATGCAGCATGCTGAAGAGGTGTCCCATGCAGGTGTGCCCCTAGCTGTATGCAGCACCCTGCTAGCATCCAGAACAATGGATTAATATGGACAGGAACTATTGCTGTTAACACCTTGCACACTTACCCTGTCACCCCAGGGGAATCCAGTGGCTCACAGCCTGGGACTCTAGGAGTGACAGAATGCACTGGCCTGATATGGATGGCCTGCATCACTACCAAATGCTCTACAGTCCTCTGTCAAAGGCCTGTGCCTCACCTGTACTGCCAATGTATGTTATCTCATGGGGTCCCAACTAACAGCATAATACAGTCAACAAAACACAAATGCAAGGCCATGTCGACAAATCCCAGTAGCATGCCCACCATGTCCTACTGCATTGAGGACAAACCCCTAAATACCGCTGGGATGAAGAGACAACTATAGGGATACTTGTCAGATATCCCTCGCATAATGTTAGGAAGACGATAGAATAAGAGAGTGGGGGGGTGTAAAAGCATGGACTCCATGGAGTGTGTAAAGTCTGAAACTCTGATATGTGCTCATAATACCCCTGCCTGCAAATCCAGTAATGGGTGGCTACAAACCCACTCGGAAACCACAGTGTGAAGGGGAACTGACCAGATATATGAGCCCTGCCTCTGGGTAACCTGGGTGAATCAGTACAGCTCAGAGGTATGGCCACAGCAGGATATTCTGTTATGTCGATAGATGTACAAGCAGGGGATCCTCAGCCACCCCAGTACCAAGGTGCTGGACCATTTACACAGATCCATCAGAAAGTGTCTGCAGCTAACCCTTCAGAATGGTATGAGTGTGCAAGAATATGTAGGCTGCAGACCACAATACTGGACATAGCTTCATTCATCTTGTATTTCCCAGGAAATAACTGTGAGCAAATAAGTATATCTGTCAGTAGTTTGTGACATAATACATCACAGTGTAAAACAGTACATATGTCTGAATATCTCTGCTAACACCAAATATGTAACACAGGCAGCACAGACACAATAGTTACAGTATCCCACTATCTTTCGCACATTGTGACTCCATATTGTCATCCTATCTACAGATATCCTGCAGAAACAGGTTGCTAGCTGTAGGTGTACAACACAAAATCCTGCACTGGAGTACAACCTACCTAGAATGGATTCACGCGCTCAATACAGAAGGTCATACTGGGCATGTTCCTACACTTAGAGAAATGAAGCCCATGTCTGACAAAAACAGTGGAATATACATATCTGTCAGTCACAGATGTCTGTGTGCACACACCACATTGCACACCATCCATGCTTTGCACGCACATTGGATAAGAATACTCACACTTATCCAAGGCCATCACACTATAATAGGTCAAACATATATATACACACACACACAGATATGGGGGAGTGAGAGACAGACAGTGACAAAGAGATTGCCATCATGAAGCCTGTCCCACCAATCACACATCCAATTGGCCAATATAAAATGATGTGCCGATGTCAATCTCTGTAGACATTTGCTTTGGATAGCCCTCAGCCCTATAGTGTCTGTGGTGCTTGTGATAACTGTGTAACATGATAGTACAAATCAGTATTCATCTAGCATTTGTATACCCACTCCTGTCAAATGTAAAGTTGTGTGTAACTGAGTGGTGTGTGTGTGTGTGTGTGTGTGTGTTTCCAGAGGAATGGTTTATGGTCCATTCACGTACTGCACTTCCCATAGCCCATGTTAGCACTCATGCTGATGTCAGTCACCTTGAAATAACCCTCTGGCCAACTCTGAGCCCCATAATCTATTTGGTGCTTGTGATAACTGCGTACTGCTATAATGTAACATACTAGTTAGGTATGAGTAGTAACTACAGACATGGCAACTGTGAAGCTCTGTGTGTGGAGAGATTGATGATTTTGAGGCCATTCACAGTCACTACAACTCGCATTCCCCTACTTTAGCACACCTGCTGATGTCAGTCACCTTGAAATACCCCTTTGGATAAGGGCAAGTCCTATAAGCTCTGTGGTGTGTGTGATAATTGTATAATGCTATAGTGTAACATAATAGTTAGGTAGGAGTTTTAATCCCAGACATGACAACTGTGTAACTTTGTGTGTGCAGAGATTAATAGGTTTGAGGCCACTAACAGTAATTACACCTCCCATTGCCCTACTTTACCAAGCCTGCTGATGTCAGTCACCTTGAAATACCCCTTTGTACAAGGGCTAGGCCTATAAGCTCCATGACACATGTGATAACTGTGTAATGCTATAGTGTAACATACTAGTTAGGTAGAAGTTCTAATCCCAGACATGGAATCTGTGAAAGTGAGTGTGTGTGTAGAGATTAATTATTTTGAGGCCATTCACAGTCACTACACCTTCCATTGCCCTACCTTAGCAATTCTACTGATGTCAGTCTCCTTGAAATACCCCTTTGACAAATCTACCCCTATAAGCTCTGTGGAGCATGTGATAACTGTGCAATGTTATAGTGTAAGATACTAGTTAGGTAAGAGTTCTAATCCCAAACATGGCAACTGTGAAACTTTGTGTGTAAGGATTAACAGTTTTGAGGCCATTCAAAGTCACTACACCTCCCATTGCCCTACTTTAGCAAGCCTTTTGATGTCTGTCACCTTGAAATACACCTTTGGAGAAGTGCCAATCCTATAAGATCTGTGGCATATGCGATAACAGTGTAATGCTATAATATAACATACTAGTTAGGTAGGAGTTCTAATCCCAAATATGGCAACTGTAAAACGTTTTGTGTGTGTGTGTGTGTGTGTGTGTGTGTGTGTGTGTGTGTGTGTGTGTGTGTGTGTGTGTGTGTAGAAATGAATGATTTTGAGGCCATTTACAGTCACTACACCTCCCATTGCCCTACTTTAGCATGCCTGCTGAAGTCAGTCACCTTGAAATGCTCCTGTGGAGAAGATCTATATCTATAAGCTCCGTGGCATGTGCCATAAATGTGGAACAATGTAGCAGCAGTAACTACACAGGTGTGGGTTTGAATCTCATCTATGGCAAGTGATTGTGCATGTACCCCCAATGATTTTGGCCCCATTTACACCCAGCACACATCTCAGATCCTGAATTTAGCAGTGCTGCAGATATAATCCACCTTAGAAGTACCTGTTGCCAACCATAAACCATATCGGGTCAGTAGTGCAGGTGGTAAATGCATAACATAATGGTCCGTAAAGAGGGTTAGATAAAGGTTTGAACCTCATCCCTGACAAATGTAAATGTGTGTTTAGGGTAAAATTATTTTTGGGATCTCTCATGCACTACATCACTTAATGCCAGTATTTACAAGGGCTGGTGATGTTCCTTACCTTAGAAGTACCTTGGGCCAACATCCATCCTATAAGCTCAGTGGCTTGTGTGATAAAGGTGGTACACTGTATTAGCAATGCATAGTTAGGTAGGGGTTTGAATCTCAGTACTAGCAAGTGTGTGTGTCTGCCATCAGTATCCTGTGAAGAGGTTCTTGTGATTGTGTAGTAACAGGATGCATTGTGGGGTGGGTTTTGCTAAATTATTATATTGAGGACCTAGTATATGTCACAATGTCTACCTTACAAAGACAACAGATGTCAAACACCAGAGAGTCTGGTGTAGATAATCCATAGCCCTACATGTGACATTATGGATTGGTGAACAATATAGGCAACCCTTTTATTACTCAGAGCTCACTCTACACCCATGTCTCATACACAAACACACTTGACTAGGCAACAACCACTATGTTGGTATTTTCCTCCATATTGCCTCAAAGATAGTAACCATGGTGTGATTGCAGTGGAATACATGCCTATTGACCACAACAGTGCCACTGACATCAGAAAGTACTGTGATGTGTTACATCTCCTGACTTATTGTGTGTTATCCAGCAAGTAAAAGGACATGGCACATTGTTCTATCCCTACAGTAGGCAAATAAATGTTTACAGTGGTCCTTTTGCTATGTTCCCCACTGGACACCTGCAGCAACTATAGAGTCTGCAAATGTAACCCACAAAGGGAATACCATGCCTTATATTCATGCCCTGTATGGACAGATGCCAGTAACTCCACTGAATACCTGTATCATGCTGTCAATGTAGGTGCAAGCACAACCTCAGTTCGATAGCCAGGTCTCCCTAGATGAAGTCAGTAATGCTACATCAGAAGATAACAATCTGTACACACAACATGCCCCAGAGACCTAAAGTACACTTCCACATGTCAAAGAACATGCGTGAGGGGCATGTGCACAACCCAGACACTGTTCATGTTATGGAATATAGATCACATACATGGGAAGCAGTGCACATCACTGACCCCCCACAATAGTAACCCAGATGAGTGGATGGTGAATACAATACCCACCTGTGGGGACCACTGCAGGGACTACAGCCCTGAGCCACACTGGAGACCATTGTCATGTGGCCTGATGCCAAGGTATTACCTTTGCCTAGCCTTGTACAGCCTTCAGGCCCATTCACCTACTACACACCTGTGAAGCAATGAACCTATGCATCTCAGTACTGGCAAATGTGTGTGTGTGTGTGTGTGTGTGTGTGTGTGTGTGTGTGTGTGTGTGTGTGTGTGTGTGTGTGTGTGTGTGTGTGTGTGTGTGTGTGTGTGTGTGTGGAGATTAATGATTTTGAAGCCATTCACAATCACTACACCTCCCATTGCCCTACTTTTGCATGCCTGCTTAGGTTATTCACCTTAAAATAACCCTTTGGCCATTTATCAGTCATTTAAGCTCTGTGGCATTTGTAATAGCCATGTAATACTATAGTGTAGCAAACTAGTTAGATAAGAGCTCTAATCCTGATTCTGACAACTGCAATAATGTTTGTGTTTTCCTGAGTTTTCCTATGTGTGTCTTTATTAACACCTGCTTTTGTGGACATTTACACATACTACACTTCCCGATTCCTACTTTAGCACTTTTGCTGATGTCACTCACCTTCAAAGATACCTTTGGACAGCTGTCCAACATGTAAGCTCCTTGGCACGTGCAATAATTACATAGCACTGTAATAGCAATACATAGTCAGGTAGGGGTTTGAAACTCAGTACTGGTAAGTGTGTGTTTGTGTGTGTGTCATCAATATCCTGTTCAGGTGATTGTGTAATGACAGGATCCATTGCAGTGTTGGTTTTGCTACATCATTATATTGAGGACCTTTATGTCCCATTGTCCACATTACAAGGTCAACAGTTTTCAAACACTGTAGAGGTTGTTGTAGCCAATCCTCAGCCATAAATGTGTGCAGCCATGTGCAATTATTATGTGACAGTATGGCTTAGTAAACAATATAGGCAACCGTTACAATACCCAGATACCACTCTCCACCCGTGAATCATGCACAGACACGCTTGACTCTTACTCTCTTACTCCCTTCCTTTCCTACTTTGTCTCTGTCTCTCTCTCTCTCTCTCTCTCTCCCTCTCTGGTGGATGTGGAAAAGTACATCTGTTTTACATAGGCAGCAGCTTGTGTTTTGTAAGTAATGCTCATGATCAGCTAATGGCCTGTGTACGAATTGCAGTTCCACACTTGCAAATTGCATGTGGAACAGCTGTTGCATCATTCCTATAGCCAATTGCATAGAAACACACTCCTATAACTAAGCACTTCATGTGGATGTTGGTCCTTTTCCTTCACTGTGAGCAGGATTTCATGTGGGTGTTTGACAAACAGCATCACAGAGGGTAGTCGGAAATACCTCTTACAACATACACTGTAGAGACAGGCCAACAAGCAGGAGGGGGATGTTCCAGACATGGGGACAGAATGTAAGTATTGCTGTTCTACATTTGAAGTAATGTTTCTTTAACAGGATTTGTGTGGATATGGCTGTTCTACATGATTTAAAGTCTGGCATGACAGTGTTATGTGGTTGAGTAAACTGTCACCTGTAGGGCTATCTGCAGACTGGCCAGAGTTTGGAGTCTTACATGTGTTATGTTACTCACACATTTCCTATCTTTAGAAATGCAGTCGCATACTCTGATGATTGCAAGGGTCTATATTAGAACATAGAATATTTAACAGTTCGAATCACTAAAGGTTGACCTTTAGTGATCGAACTGTTAAAACATCAAATGTTCATTAAAAAAATAAAACCAAAAAATAAATAAACAGTGTAGGCAGGGAGTCAAGCCCCCCTGCACCCCCCACACCCCCACTACTTAAATATACCAACTCCGGGATCGCACTACATTAAAGTAAATGGAAATCTCCCCTTACAGAGATTTCTGTTTACTTGTTCGATGTTCTGCAGTTTCATTATTCTCATGTCGGCAATGTCAAATTTGACATTGTCGACTTTCGAGAATTTAATATAAACCAGATTGCAGTCAGTACACGGTGACATCTGTGTGAGTTACTGACTTCATATCCCTCAGAAAAAATATGTCACAACAAACCCTGTTACACCAGGAAATTTCTCAGTTTATCACAGCAATATGTCAATATTAGCCCTATGTTTGTGCTTCCTTCCCCCAAGTCTGTCACTCTTTGTCCATATGTCATGCAGTAAGAGGTGCACATGTACAGTGCATCATTATTTACTGACATCATTCCTGTTAACAAGCCAGTGAGATATCAGACTGCTAGACATGTTATGTATAGTAGGCCTTACATTTGAGGATAAAATCTGGACATTCTGTTGTAGTGTGTACAGTAGTGAGGCCTGTATACCTATGGTGATTGTTGACAGAGTGTCTATTGTGAATATGTTACTTGGCCTGTGTACAGACGGTGGTAGATATCATTGTTCTTGGTCCTGTTCTATCTGATGTTGCATGCTGCTCCAGTTCATGGTACCCTATCAGCGTACATGTTTGTAGGGCCATACTGACACATGTCCCATACCACAGTCAGGCATCAGACTACACTGTGCATTGGCACAGTATATGTAGGGTTAATGAGTGTGTGACACATATGAAGGTGTTTTTTTCACACAGTCCATATACTGTAATATTAATTAGGCTTACCATAATCTGACTGTGACTGTGTTCAGACTGGTTGTGGGTATGCACTTTCAAACTGGTGTCTGTTACTCCATGCTGTTACATGCCTGAAGTGCCTGCTGTATTTGCAAGTACATGTGTATTCCCCCATAGGAAACTTGGGTCAGTGTTGTGGCAGTCTGCCTGAAGTTTGCACATTGCTTTGTGACATGCCTAGCAGCTCAGTGTATTTACCTAGTCTGATGTTATGTCCAGATAGTTGTCAGATGTACTGTTGCCTGGCAACCATAACTGTTGTGTATTTCTGGCAAAGCAGTGGGATGCTGTAAAGATGTATGTCACTAACTAGTGGGAAGTATGTGGGCTTGGGAACTCCACTCTTCCAGTTAATATGTGTTAGGATAGACAGGAGTGTGTGAATGCATCAACTGTGTGAGCTTATCTATTCCAGGATTTTTGTGATATCCCCATTTACATGGCTGTAAACATCCACTTTGTCAGGCTTGGTCCACATGTCTTGCACTAAGGAGTTCTGTGCATACCTCTGGACTGACCAGATTATGTCAGATTGTCCACATTTATTGATCATATCTTTGCTGTGTTCTACAGGATCATTACTGTGATTTGTGTGGTAACTTCACTATGATGATCTTATGATGTCTGTCAGTAACTGATGGAGTACATTTCAATATCAGAAGTGACTTCCCAAATGTCTGTTAACACAACTCCTGTTACTATAGCAACATTCTACATTTATACCTGCAATACTTACATGACATCCCCTTGCACTAAGAGGTTGTGACTATTTGTGCTGAGGTATGACTCCAGTACATGTTATGGGCATATGTGATATATACATATACAGATATATACATATATATATATATATCTATATATATATATATATATATATATATATATATATATATATATATATATATATATATATATCTATATATATATATATATATATATATATATATATATATATATATATATATATATAAACATGAGTGTTATAAATACCTTACCAGATGCATCCCACCATATTTATCTGATATGTGTATATTTAGATATAACAACATAGTGATTCAACACTATTTTCACTAACAAGTACTACACAATTGTCAAAGTTAATGTCGTTATTAACTACTATTCAGTATGTGTACTGGCAGATATATTGGAAAAAAACAACAGACATCTTTATAGCTGTGATGGCTTAGTGATGAACCACTGTGACTAAAGTGTACTGAGTCCTGGGTTCAGGACCTGCAAAGGCTGTTTATTTTGTTGCTACGTAAGACAAGGACTGTTGGACACAGAGTGGTTAAGGCAGTTTTGAGCAGCTTTAAGTAGGTTTGCTCGGGTTTGTTCAATGGTAAACAGTGCTAATGTACAGGTAAACTAATAGGCACTTGCACAGTGTAGGCTTCGCTTACCAGTGTACAGATCTGCTTAGCATTTATATTTAAGCAATGCTTACACCTGCTAAGCATCGCTTAGCCCTAGTAACCAGTGATCACATTCCAGTTTGATGAAATAGAAGGGTAATGACATCTTTAATAAGTGTATTTAATTCCATGTACATAACATGCTTCTATGTGCTGTCATTTAAGTAGCAAGGGGTGTGAGTATACTGTATGAGACACCTGAGTATTTATGGCTAGTACAGCAATCTTTTCCATTTGTATGTGTTTCATAAGTGGGTATTATCCCAGGTTATATGCAGTCACACTTGCATGTATTGTATCATTACGTTACTACTGTTAGCAGTGCTTTCCCAAATGAGAGTAGATTGCAGATTGTAGTACTGGAACCATACACCCCTTCATGCAAAGCTGGACTCTGACTACTAACTATCATGTTCTTGGTGTGTGAGCTGTGTGTTATAAAGTATTTGCTACTGGATATTGATCTGATATGTGGATAATAACTATAGACTACAATGTGTATAGGACATGTCATTGAGGGCTGCTGTCATGTAGTAATAGCATATTTATCAGTGTCCGACGTCTATCTGTCAAAACATTCATCCTAATGCATAACTTGTTGGATAGCAGTGTCTGTCTGTCCTCTTTACAGATGTGCAGATGTCAGGTATCCATCTTGGCTGCTTACTGACAATCTATGCTTGACTGACACTGACATGTCTGCCCAGCTGTGTTATGAATGCCACAGCTAGGAAACCCCACCCTGTATGCACCACATGCCATGGCTACCTCAACAAGACTACCACAGTCAACAGAACATGCTTGGGTACAGGTCTCCAACCCGACACTGGCCATGTTATGTAATACATGTTGCATACATGTCAATTGGAGCACCTCACTGGCCCTCTGCAAGAGACAATCAGATGATTGGATGCTGCATTTAACTGTCACCCTGAGGATCACTCACATGGCATCAGTTGATAGATGGCCTGCTGACAAATGTCAGGTGGCATGATACCACTGTACCCACATCCCCTACTCTTCTCATTTCTCCATGGACAATATCCTGGTACACACCTAGGAACACCTGTACCTATGGACCCCAGTACTGACAAATGTGTCAGTGTGCATTACTGAGAATAACAGTGTCTGTGTGTTTGTAAACTTTTAGTTGATAATATCATGAGGGCCTTCTCATCCACTAGACCCCCCCTCCATTGCCATAGTTAGAAATGGCTGCTGCTGTAATGGACATTAAATGTACCTTGTTATACTCTTCACCCTATGGGCTACCTGGAGCTTGCAGTACCAACATAACACTGTTGTACAAATGGGTGGATAGGCATGGGTTGCCCTCTGAGACCTGGCAAGTGTGTGTATGTGAGCAAGTGTGTATATTTGTAGGATACAGTATTCTGAGGCCACATTCTCCAAATACAATACACCTGGCCATACAGTATAAGGGATAGTGATGTTGCTGACATTAGGAGAGCCATGACAAACCATCATCCTACTATCCCTGCAGCATGTGCAGTAAATGCATTTCCCTGTAGTAGCACTGATGAGATAGACAAGGGGTTGTATTGCAGTCCTAGTCAATGTGTGATTGTGGGCATGTCAGAGTATTATCATGGGTTCCAGTGAGTAAAATATCCAGTGTGGGTATGGGTGCTGGGTATACTGTCTTTACACCATGGTACGCCCCAGTACATTTCCCAAGGTCCACTGTATGAGGACCACTGCCACCATCAACCATACAGGTAACTGATTGCACTATCCAACCCAATGATGCATGTGCTGTGTGCAAATTATCTGTAACAGAATGCACTCACTGACAAGGTAGTTAGCACTGATAAATCCAGGTATCTCAGATGTGTCTATGACTGTTATGTGTTTGTCAATGTGTATATGTCAGTATGTCATACTATGTATTGTTTATTAACACCCAGTACATCCCCCATTACCATACTGTACAAGACCTGGTGATGTTCTTCACTTAACAAGAAATTCGGGACACATCTCATCCTAAAAGCTGTGTGGTGTGTGCAATTAAGGCCAAACAGATTAGTAGCAAAATATACCTAGGTAGGGGTTTTACTCTCAGTGTTGCCAAGTATGTGTATGTGTATGTGAAGGGATCTACTTCAGTTCGCAGAAAATACATGTCCCATGAGGTTATCTGTCTGAGAACTGACTGGCAAATGCTAACATTTCAAAAAATCATTTTGTGGAAATTCATTCCATCAAAACTGGTAGTAGATGTGTAAATGCCCTCTTGTCCACTGTATAGCTGTACAGCTATACTGGAGTTTTGTTATATAGTTGGGTGTGGATGTTGTGGACACAGCCACAGTCATTGAGGTTATTGTTGTGTGTATCCATCCCCCGCTTCGTCTGCTGTAATACTTTGCAGTTTATGTTAACAGGTTAAGTAGTTGCCAATCACACTATGTGCGGTTCTACACCACCCCACACCCTCCAAAGTGGAGGACTGTGCCACCCACACCAGCACACATATGTTTACCAACTCCAGGATTGCACTACATTGGGGCGGGGACATATACCCTGCCAGTACCATCATCAATGCCATTAAACTAGCTGACTGATTATTTACTGATGTGATGTTCTGCCTATTTTGTCCAGGTGGAATTACATAGGCTAAAATGGGTTCACTGCAAAATTAAGTACATCCATGTGTGCAGTATTCTCTGTCAATTGCATCACCACCAAAGCCTCTGTCTGTGTGTGTTATATACAAACATGTGGTGTGTGCCACCCAGTACACTTACCATTGTCCACTGTAGAAGGGTTGCTGACATCAGCCACCATGCACTCAGCTGTATACACCCCTCAGACCTAGCAATCATGTGGCACATGCAGTAACTGTTATACAAACCTGTTACTTGTGTTCAGCTGTACCCAGGATATGACACAGCCAATGTGTCACTACAGTGCCATACCCCTTGTAGGAAACAACAGCAGACCAACATCCTGCTGACACATAGACACCTGCAATACAAACTGAATACATTACGGAGACCACAATCAGTCAGTGTTAATAACAGCTATAATGCATCATGGCTGGACAGTTACACATCCTGACAAGTAAGCATTAAACTTTCCTGCTGAAAACATGTTACACAGCATTACATTGCTAGACCTTAGTGCATTCACCCTGTGTATCAGAACCATATTAGCTTGTTCCTGCATCAATGGTGTGGATGACAGGGATGTGGCACAGGTATCATCATATGCACAGGGTGTGTTGTGGGTTTGCCAGAGACCTAGGCTAGCTGTTTGGTTGACATCATGTGTGTGTGTTAGGGGGTTTCATTATCAATTGGGCTATGCAGATGTGGTGTGTGTAGGTATGAAGGTGCCCTAGCTGTGTTGGTGATGTGTGTGTGTGTGTGTGTGTGTATGTATGCACACAGTTCTGTCATGTGGCTGCCCTATACAGGGGTTTGTTGGACAGCTGCAGACTGTACATGGCAGGGTATGCAGTTCACCATCTCTGGCCATGGACATGAGAACTATGCCTGCCAGGGGTTCCACAGGCACTACCAGGTACATGCCCAGATATGGTACTCTCCCCTTATGATGACAAATGTCCACTGGATCTGGGTTCCTGTTGGGACTGGCCAGGACCACGTTCATGTGGCCTGCTGTGTTGTGGTGTGGACAGCACCACCCCTGCAGTGCTGGCGCTGGTACTGCCACTACAGGAGCTGCTGTGACTTGTTGCACATCCACTTAAACCTCCACCTGTTGGTGTTGCTGTCCTATGTCCACATGACTGTCACCCTACTCCCACCATATGCTCTAACACAGACATTGCATGGTTGAGGATTATCACCATTTCACCCAACCATCTATCCAGGACCTCTGCAAAATAATGGTGGGCACCTGCAAGATAATGGATGTTGTCATTAACAGCAGAATGAGTAGTCTTCTGGAGCCTTAGACTCTGGTATAACATTCCATACATTCCTGTGTCTCCATGACAGTCCAAAACATGCATCTGGTGATGCCTGCTGTGGCACGTCTGCCAGGGGCATGATGGCAGCAGCTCTCCTATGAGCACCCCTGTACATCTGCCTGTGTGGTACCTTGCAGGTCATCTAGCTATATCTGCTGTGTACAGACACACTTGCCATAGTCACCACACTGTACTGTTCCATGCCACCACCTGCCAACTGTCCCTCATCTATGGCCACTGGTGATGGGGTATGTATATGCAATGTGACTGTGTGCGGGAATGGGGTGGATAACAGTGGCATGTCAACCGATGCCACAGCTTCAGCCCCTGACAACCCCATCTGTGCCTCACCATACCTATCATCATTGTCAGAGTCTGTATGGACACTAACATCAGTTTGCCTGAAGGAGGGACTCTGACCCACCTCGCCACCTGTGAGGGGAAAACAAAAAATGTAATTTAAGACCTGTACATCATTGCTTACCTCTACACACACACACACACACACACACACACACACACACACACACACACACACACACACACACACACACACACACAAACACTTACAAGTGAGGTGGCAAAAATATATTACACAGACCTCTCATTACCCAACTGTCAAAATGCATGACATATGGCACACAACAGCATGCACTGCAGCTATACTCAATACCTATTACCAATATTATGCATCTCTGTGATGTATGATTTGTGTTAGTAGGTGATGCGCCTTCCCCTGGAACACACTGCACTCATGTACAAAGTATTGCTGTGCACCTGTTCAGCACCCTGGCATGTACTGTGCACCATACCTCATGAGTGTACACACCATTGCTGAATGTGTATATGTGTGGCAGTTATCTTTGCTCTGTTGCTCACAGCCCCTATATGTTTGTCTGACACATACCTGGGATGATATGAGCACAGATGTCAATAGTGAATACCTGACTTCTGATTTGCAGATCTCATCATCAGTAGTGCATGTATGAACAATAAAATCCAATTACACTGACAACCTTCAAAGCTTACTGCGGCTATGAGGAGTGTACACACCCTTATTGACATTCCACCCTCTTCACTGATATGCAATGGGGCCACAATAATGTATATGTTAACATTACACACACCTGATATGTGACATATGACCTGTGCAATCAAATGCAGTATCAAACAAATGTGTTAGTTGTACAGATGCTGATTGAGATGCATACAATATGTGGAATGCATACGTGTGCACACCCTTAACATGATGGTTTGCTGCAGCACCTGTTAAGTTAACTACAGCAGTTACTATTTCTGGAAGGGGTATACTAGCATGGCCCATCTTTTCTTGCCATTATTTGGTCACTCCGTCCTACAAATGTCCCCTAACTCTGCCAGATTGCAAGGTCAGCTCATGTGCACAGCCCTTGGAGGTCACACAATGCCTTCCCTATTGCTGTGGAGTCAGGGTTATGTCTGGCACAATTCATGACCGTGATTGTGTTCAGATGCAACCATTCTTAGCGAACTTTGGATGTATGCTTCAGTTCACTGTTGTGTTTCAGGATGACACCCCTCCCCATCTTCAGCCTTTTTGCAGATGCTTGACAACTATGGGCCACACATGTGTGTTATTTTGCAGTGTCCCAAATTCCAAACACCATGTTTACTGGCCTAGTTTCTTCTAATGAACAGCAAATCTAAAGGTGTAAATTGGCACCAGCAAGGTACAGATGGGAATGGTGAGCCTGAGGTGGAGTGAAGTGTTGCTTGTGCAGCACAAGTATCTATAGGTTTCAGCCTTGGTCTCTGTACACCATTACACATTGCAACACATGCCTTTGGGAGACTTGATGTTATGCATATGCTACGTGTAGAGAGCCCTGGATGATGTTTCCTGTGAAGCAACTCTTCCATCTGATTACCCTAACCCATAGGTCACACTTATGCAGAGTCAAGGCAATTGTCGACACAGGTACTGCAAAGGCATTACTTGCTAGACATTCCTGCAAGTCCCTCAGTGTTGCTGCATGTTTCTAGGTATCCTCTTGTGACCAGTTTGCAACATGTGTTGTCATCTATCTGTTTGCCATGGTATATGCAATGGTGAGGTGAGGCTTTGTCTCCCACTCCTGAGTGCTACCTTTTGGATATGGTAACCATTCCATGGTTTATAAGATGTGTGCAAGCCACAGCTGCCTCTGTTGCAGGTGAGTGGGCAAATGTCATAGGCATACTTCTTGGACAGCAGACAATTACTTGTTGTGACATTAAGGACCTGTACTTGATGGAATGTTCGTACTCAAGAATAGTGAATGCTGTTAGTACCTCAAAAGTTGCTTCCACCATATGTCATTTGGAGTGTGGACACATATGCTTCCAGTGTTTGTTAAGGTATGTATTCCCCATATTTGTTGTCCTAACATAGGATTCCATATTACACATCCATTGCGCATGTTAGGATCACATTACAGGTTGTAAAAGTTTTGGAATGTGGTATTGTGATATGCCATTGTATAGATCTGTAACAGTTGCCATTGTAATAGTGGTATATACAGTGTTGTAGCCAGTGTATAAGGTTAATGTTTCAGACATGTCCCTACTGTAGGCCATTTGTCCCACCATTATGTTCATCTCTGTCCACACATCTTGCACTGACAGGTTGGTAGTTATAATGCAAGACACTTACATACCCTTCAGATATGCCACCATGGTGACCATTGTGATGCAGTGCAGTTAACAGCAACAATAAGTGAACATGTACAGCATGCATTATGGGTAGGTGTGTTAAATGCATGCATGGCAAATACCAAGGCCATAACATGGCCGGTGTATTGTCAAACCTGAACAAAAAAAAACTCCATACTCACCAGCTACAGGCTGCTGCCCTAGAGGTATATCAGAGGGACCTACATAGTTGTGTGAGAGATGTAATGTCAGTAACCATACCTGTGGCATTGGTACATGGTGGGAGTAGCATTTCAGTACATCAACAGTACTAACTCACAATACTAGAGATTATGCACATCTGTTCATTACTACACTGCAGCAACAGACTATGTTATCTGACATATGCATGAAGATACTTTACAGATGAAAATGGATAAGCAACAGTGGTCTACTAATGTGCCCTGGGGCCTTACCTGCACTCTCCTCATCCATTGTGTGGGTAGCACCCACCTCCACAATGCTATCATCAGGTTCTTGGCTTGGCTGGTGGGCAGGTGCCCCAAGACTGGTGAGTAGCGCCTCAGCATGTGTCAGTGGGGGCTGGATGGCATGACCCCCACCTGTGGCTAGCTGGTCCCTCCTAACTGCAGTAGCATGCTGACGGGCGTGGTGGATGAGGTCAGTGCAACGATATCGCACCTGCTCATAACTGCGGTTATGCAGGCTGACATCGCTTACCCTCTGGACAAGCTCGTTCCACAGGGCAGTCCTCTCCTGAAGATCATGGGCTGTATGCCCAAAGACGGTTCTGTGGTGATGCATGAGGTAGTTGATTAGTATTTCATTCTCCTGTGGAGTATAAGCAGGGAGATGCTCCTGTGACATGGTACCTGGAAGACATAAACAGGAAAAAAAGGACCTCATACTGCAAGGATATAATAGTTGTTAATTGACATCTCTCACCCCCCCCACCATATCTGCAACAATAATCTGAACACACAAATCAGTGGGTATGTTTACACCAAACATACTGTTCGGACATATATCCTGTTGTGTAACAAATATTGAAATATGTTTCTATTCATGTTCCATGTTGAAACACTATCATTGCTGGCCTGTTGCTAAGAATATAACATGCATGCCATTGTAATAGCCACTGTGGTTCCATATATGCATGTGTTCTGTTTGCTATGCAACTGTTCCATATCTGGTGTTTTGGGTTAATAGGAATATCTATGCATGCTGTTATAACTAATCCTGGATTGTGTTGACTATTACTACCCACATTTGTTCTAAAACTGCAACACAATAGCATGTTTGGGAAGGCTGTTCCCAGCAGAACCAGCTCTCCCACCTCATCTGGCCATGGCACCAGGCCACAGCAGGTTTGGGACCCAATCTGGGACCTCCTCATCTGCTGGTCCTGCTCTACCTTCAGGTGGAACCACTTCAGGGGATGGTGCTCATCCCCCCTGGGAGCACGCACAGACAGGATCCTGTCACCTAAAGTTAGGTCCAGGGTCTGGTGCATAAGGAGCTCCGCAGAGAATTGGGGAATCTGTTACACCACCTTGAGGCCCTTGTGACACAATTAGAGGGTCATGCTGCTGCTTCTGCTCAACCCCTAGCACAACTACCTTCAGGGCCGTGAAGATGCTCAGTCCCACTGTTTCCATTTGGGGGCTTATGTGCTTCCAATTTCCAAACACCCCTCCCCATCCAAGGTGTTTACCCACCACGTGTCATATACCACCCGTGTTTGCTATCTTGTCTGTCTTGTCTGTTTTCTGACCCAACCTACCCCCCAAATATACCTACTATCCTTCCTCAACATCCCACTCTCACCTTAACAAAAAAAGAGCAATCTGTTCCCAGCACAAATTTCACACCATACATAACTGTCCATTTCACACCCGCTTACAACTGCTTACAGGAGCCTTAATAACTCATTATCCAACAGCCCTTGTTCTGGCCAGCAAATACATTATCAGCCCTTGCAAGTGTCTAACCCAGGACCCTGCACACTATAGCCACATCAGTTTACCAGTAAGTCATTTGAGCTGCAGATATGTGTGAGGTTTTCTCAAACATATCATGCAGCGCAGTCATTCAACAGTAGGGAAAATGGATTGATATACACACACACACACATATATATATATATATATATATATATATATATATATATATATATATATATATATATATATATATATATATATAGATATATATATATATATATATATGTGTGTGTGTGTGTGTGTGTGTGTGTGTGTGTGTGTGTGTGTGTGTGTGTGTATATATATAAATAATGTATATATATATATATATATATATATATATATATATATATATATATATATATATATATATGGAGTGCATTCAGACATCGGGTCCACACTCTGAACCTCCTTCCTCCACAGCTGCAGTCTTCTGCCTTGCTACTAAACAGAGCATCAGATGTGGATGCAGCCTAACATTGAGGGGATATATAGGGACAGATCGCAGATAAGCCTATTACAAACCTATGAAGTTTGTGCATGATACATTTCACATTACCATGACTGTTCTGAAGGTGGTAGGGGCTGAAACTCATGAGTCTGTCATGACTTCATTACTTCCACCTTCTACTATTTGCCAGACTAATATACATGTTTGGAGGAACAGAACAAACACTATAGTGGCTTAAATCTTGTCAGTCTGCACAGATCTGCACAGTTGACAGGTATGGTCCACTGCCTACAGGGACAGATGCTATGTCCATAGTGGTTGTTCAGCAGAACATCATTATAGCAACAAGCCTTAATGGCACATATAAACCGTTCAACATCATCTATCCCATTATAACAGACCAAGTACTACATTCAATTACATGCATACATGTTTCACATGTTTTATTATTGAGCTCTC
>NC_056735.1:446625229-446645229 GCF_019279795.1 Protopterus annectens | reverse complement strand
CCATTATCCCTCATTTTATTTGCTCTTGCAATTGAAGTTTTTGCTTATCTAATAAGAAATAACACAAATATTATAGGCATAAATATTTATAATCACTATAATTCTAAAATAGCTCTCTTTGCTGGTGATATCTTACTTATTTTGTCCAATTCTGCTACAGATTTAAATGAACTCAATTTAAAATAAATTATTTTCCAAGCATATCTAGCCTTTGCTCTAATAAACAAAATCCTAAATATATCATACTTAATAATACGCTCCAAAATCAATCTGATAAACATAATATCACTGGAGAACAAGCTAGTTCTCTGAATTATTAGGGTATAATTTTTATGCAGCTCAATAAAAAAAAACAATTGAAATTAACTATGAAAATATCATTTTGTTAATTAATACTCACCTAGGTAAATGGAGTAATTCATTGTTCTCCTTTGAAGACAGACTTCAGCTGTTAAAATGTGCACTATTCCCAAAGATGTTATATATAGCGTTAGCACTAAATGTTTCTCCTGGGAATAAATATATTAGTATACCTTCATTTTGTTGAAAGGCAGTTGTACGATCACACTATTGTGTGACTTTAAGTCATGAAATTCAACACGTACCCGAAACAAAATATTGAAAATGCTAATCTGGAAATCCAGATTCAACCATTTTCGAACTGCAGCACAACAGTGAATGTTAGGAGACATTTCTGAATGTCTCCAAACATTGTTATGCAGAGGGGCAAGCCCCCCTGCACCCTCGCTACTATAATATACAAAATCTGAGATAAAACTACAGTAAGGGAAAGTGTTCATTTCCCAATGCCTGCTATAGTGCAATCTGTACCTGGAATGCCAAATTCAAATGAGCGAATGCCAATGTGCATTCGCTCATTTGAATTTGCTCCAGTAGCGGTTGACATTTCTGATATCTTGAAGTTGTACTTTCTCACTTTGGTGCAGCGTGCAACTTACTTCCGACGAAATGAATGTAAACCTAAATAAATTATTAATAATGTTTTATGGTATCCTAATAAGAATAGAACAGCACATTTATATCATGTTAGGACTTGGGAGCAAGGTGGTATAAAGTTCCCAGACATAGATACATATATCAGAGCTTTGATATTTAAAGATTTTATAAACTGGTTTGTCCCAAAATATAAATCTAATTGGAAATCATTACATCTTAGTACTTTGTTAAATGAAAATAACTGGCTAGCAAAAACTTCTCTAAATAGTCATTCTAATAAATTCTTGTACTTTCCTTGTGATATTATACAGTGCAATATGACAAAACACAGAAAGATAAATTCTTTAAATTACATCATTACCAATTTTAGGAAAACTGTTAACTCTAATATAGATGTTAAAATCTGGTTAGATTTATTAATACTTTTTAAAATCACAAAGGATTTTCCAGATAAACTAATATATTAGATATATGGGAAAATAAGAATGTTATTTTCTGGCAGCATTGTCTGAAAGACTTGAACTCACTGGTTATACAACAAATTATTAAGGAATATAATCTATCATCACAAGATTGGCTATTATTATAGAGTATATTAACTTCCTCACAAGACCTTTGGAGAATCATTAAAAACTCATCTTTCTCTCAACCTTATCAAATATTCTATCTGAAATCTTATATAATAACTTTAAAATCAGTAACACCACATCCAAATCATATAGTATCTTAATCAATTACAAGACCACATTAACATACCTCTCAACCTCTTAAAGCAAGAAATCTGGACAAAACCATAAGTAAAAGTGTGACAAATGCCCAAAAATAGAGACAATTTTAAATATTGCTCTTACAAACTTAGAAAGTTGATAGAATAACAGGTTTTATATTAGCATGTATTTTCTGGGATTCCTATTACATGATCGAATACTAGAAATAGTGAATGGACATTTGTTGAACCCAAATGCACGAAACAGAATATCAAAGGAACAGATCAGTGATTTTTTTTCCAGAGAAAAAATTCACTAGGCTGTTCTCCAGACTTTGCAGTTTTCTTCACTGTGATGGGATCTCAGAGTTGGTATATATTTAAGGTGTGGGTGTGGGGGGCACACCCCCCCACTTTATGTTGCCTGTACATGTTTTTTTTTTTGCTGATCCATTCCTTTAGCATTTTGTGGTTTCGTGCATTTGGGTTCGATAATAGATCATTCGCTATTTCTAGCATTCGATCATATAATATGAACCCCATTTTCTGAAGTATATGAAGTCCAAAACTCAAATGTCTGTCATTATTGTCTAATTTCAATCTTTAATGATTTGCCACTAATTTGCCAGAAAACATCAATTAATAAAAAACGGACCAAAAAAATTAGGCAAAAATCTGGACATTCTGCAAAAGTCTGTACAGTTGAGAGGTATGCACATTAACATTTAAACATTAGAATTTCTTTGTTAAAGGTCTCTCACCTAGATTCATCCAAGCAGAAAGCTAAAATGTTATTCTTTGTTAATTATTCATCGTGGAGTCAATACTGGAGAATTTATACTTGGAAGTTTTTCCACAGAGTTTTTTAGCTCTTGGTAAAATAGGAAAATTTAATAAAACTGAAAACATTAAATGTCTGAGATGTTTAAAACAGTGCAAAGCAGACTTGTGTCACACTTTTTATGAATGCACCAAACTAACTCAGTACTGGGAAACTGTTGATAATTTTCATAAAGCATTATTTACTGACACTTTTTCTTTGACTAAAACTATTGTCTTTCTTATTGTGAATGAGGGCTACACTTTGAGTAAAAATAATTCTTATCTCTTATGGACTACCGTAGCTATAACTAGGAAATGTTGAAGGTGGAATTCTGTTATGCCTCCAAGCTTTGAATATTTCCTGAACCTGTTAAGATAAGTAATATCCAAATAAGCAGGAATTAAAGAGATCAGACGGCATCTAAAGAGTTTCCTCATCAATCCTTGGATAAAGGTTTCCTCTCTCATTGAGACATTCCAAATGGACATTAACTCTTTCTAAATATATTTTTCCTTCCTTTATATCCATTTTTATTTTGTTTGACATTTTATATTCATTTTATGCCTTTGTATATATTGTATATTGTTACTGTTTTTCATATTTGAACATATGTTTTAACGTATTTAATCTATTGTTATTAGGTCGTTTTTTGTCGTTAAAAAAAAAATCAATAAATATATTTGATTTAAAAAAAAAGAATCCCTGGAAATAAGTTTACTACCCCTGATAAATGTTCCCAACACACAAAACCTCGCAAAATCAAGAAATATTTTGGCAAACTGAGAACAGCTTTTGCAGGATACAGTTAAAGCAACAACCTAAGAGCAGTGCTTTATACAAAAACCTGTATAACTGCATTGATTCAGCTGTACCTTGTAGGACCAAAATAAGCGTCTCAAGGAAGAGCAAACATGCCTTGTGAATAACTGCTATTAACAGTGTTTAAAATAAAAGGAAGAAATTGCTTCCAAAGAATAAGAAGAAGTGAGCCCTAAACTGGAAACTCAGCATAAACAAATGAATAAGACTTCCTGTGAAGTCCTCCAAAACACAAACAAGAATAGACAGAAGTTTAGTATATAATGAGTTAAAGTTAAAAATATCTTTTTTTTTTTTTTTTTTTTTTACAAATCCAAATTAGCTTTGCTATCTAAGGACAGCCATAAGGCATTCTTTAGTTACATCCATAACCTAAAAGGAAAGGCCCCGATTTGTGCCAAACTGGTAGTTAATGATACCACATATACTGATACTGTGGACATAGCTAACCTGTTGCCTGACAACTTCTGTGAAAACTTCACTCCCCTGTCCCTGACACACGTACCCCATGGCATCCCTGCCACCTGTCCCCTACCTTGTACCTCGAAACACCCTCTCAAAGGTAAAAAAAAAGCAGCATCAATGGGACCTGATAATATCAAAGTCTGTGTCATACATGGGCCCCAACAAGAAATAGCAACACCATTGGGTACTCTTTTTAGTCATATTCTAATCACCAGCTTCATCCCAGCTAAATGGAAAATGGCCACCATTATTCCCTTGCACAAAGGTGGTGTTTCCACTGACCCCAGGAACTATAGACCTATTAGCCTGACTTGGTAATATGTAATTTTCTTGGAGATCATGCCTATTAAACCTGGTGGACTTCTTCAAGACAGTCACTAAGGCCCTGGATGAGGGGAAATCTGTGCATATAGCCTACCAAGACTTAGACATAGCTTTTGACACTATCCCCCACTCAGGCATCATTGAAAAAATCACCCAGCTAAGTATCCACCCTTATATTGTTAGATGGGTTGGTAACTGGATCACTGATAGAACACATATAGTCAAAATAGGGGAATCCATCTCCAACAGCAGACCTGTAACCAGTGGTGTTCCACAGGCATCAGTCCTGGGACCTCTACTGTTTGGAATCTATTATTCAAAGGTCTGTGGCTGACAAAGTCTGCTGATGACTGCAAACTGGGAGCAGTCATAAAATCTCCAAATGATGTCAACATCCTACAAGAGGGTGTTACACAAACAAATGATTGGTGCTGAAATTTTGGCCTTAAACCCAATGCAAAAAATGTATTATCATCCCTTTCAGTAAGAGTGATGTTCCTGCTAACTTCCACATCAATAGCAACACCCTATGTACACAGTCAGTGGTGAGAGACCTTGGCACACAGGTTAACAGCAACCATACTATTGATCACCATGTCTCCACAGTGGTAAGAAGGCCATTCTATATTGCTCATCTCATAAGTAAGGGCATTGCATTCAGAAAAAAGAAGTTATAACCTCCCTGTACTCTTCCCTCATCAGGCCAATAACTGAGTGCAGTACCCCTTTTTGTATGTACCTTTCCAAGCACCTGCAGCAATTGGAGAGACCACAAAGGTTCCTCACAAGCAAAATTCAAGGTCTTCAGCATCTGTCATGTGTGGATCATCTGAAATCACTGTCACTTAATTCTGTTTCATATAGACTACTCAGAGGTGATCTCTGCCTTACATATAAGGCAATCAATGACCCTGCTTCATTAAAAATGTTGCCTCTCTGCAAGTAAAATGGTACATGGGTTACTCACTCTAAAGATCTTAACCTGGTGTGTAACATTAATAGAACCTGATGGAGGGACAGATTTGTCTCCCAGAGGTTACCACACCTTTGGAACAGACTCCCACTTCATGTCAAACAGAGCACCTCATTGGCCCTTTTCAATGTAATTTGGATGATTGGATGGGTAGCCATAAATTCACCCTGGGGGTTCCATCTGTGTCCCTCTTGGACAGGGGCAACAAGTCCTTATCTTGGAAATAAGGGTAGAACTTGGCTAGGCTTCTAAGGGCCTTAGGGCCATTAGCCTAGTGACTTCCTGTGATTGTATGGTCCTATGATCATTTGTATACTACTTTTCATATATTTCAATTCTTTCTGAGGCTTTTTGGGATGAGTATATATATTATTAACACACACAGCTGAGACTGGTCTATTTGGATCTGTCCACTTATTTGGTTAACAGATGTTTACTTGACAAATAAATTGATAGATATGTAGATAGATTAGATAGACAGATAGATGATAAAGTATTCCATATTAGTGTAAATGGCTTAGGGTACATCATTAAAGTTGAAACCATATATTATTTTACTGCATCCAGGCAGGCCTCCTGAAGGGCCATGACTAGTTTTGTTATCTGTTAATTGACATTAATTTGAAATCAATTTATTACTGGTGGTAGAAGTATCCAACAGTTTAGATATATACTATCTGAACTTTTTCATAGCTTGGGTAACCTGAGCAGCTTCCAGAATCAGTTGGAAAGCCAAGGTACTATTTATGCCACTAAGAAACATTTGCCCAAGACATCAGGGAACTTCCCCTGTTCTTTGGAGTTGCTAGATGGTATCAGAGGGCTCCTATGCTAGCAAGGAAGAGGCCTTAGGGAAGCAGCAGCATGGAGGAGGAGAGAAATGCTATGAAGAGTTTGGATGGAAATTGAGAATATGAAGAAAAATATATTCAATATGGAGCTCCGGAATGTAAATAAAGATTCCTGTGTGGTGGATGTTCCAAATTAATAGACCTCAACTGTCTTCATGGGGAAGAAAGTAAGTGAGGCTGTTGAAGTTGTGCAGATAACAGAACTGGCATCATGAGGGCTTGCAGATGATGTTCTGTTAAAAATAATCAAGCAGGATGATCCAGGTGATAATTTTGCTGTTTCATGGGGTGAAATGGCAGATAGGTTTTTCAGAAGTGCTGAGGATGGTAATGTGGAAAAGGAACCAGAGGAAGAGGCACCAGAGAATGCAGCAGTTAAAGCTTATGCAGCAGTGAAAGAAAGTAAAAGAGGAAAGCAGAAACAAACTGAAAAGATGTCTGGTTTTGTGACAGCAAATAATGCAGTAAATTAAACGTATTCAGCAGTGACAGCAGGCAAAAAAGGAGATGGGCAAAAAACTTTAAGTAAAACTTATTTTTAAATGAAGAGAAGACCAGCTGTAAGAATAAGAACAAAGAATGACACTGTAGTAGACAAATATTATGTATGGCACAATTTGTTAACTGCTTTGAGTTTAAAAGCTCAAGAAATGTGGTCTTTTATATACATTGGGCAGATAATTTTTGTAAATTAAAGCTTTAAACTGATGAACTGATGGTGACATTTCTAGATCTATGTAAAAAAAGGACATTTGTCTGTGGAACAATTATTTGTTTTCTGGCAGTAGCTTAAATAACAAAAAAATAAAATGTTGCTTTCCAGTTTAGAATTGATGAACTGGAAGAAGAAGACTATGTTAGAAATGCAAGCAGGGTCTGTGTGAAACTATTGATAATACTGTGAAAGTTAGAGATGAGTTTTAAGCTGTTATAAAATAATATATATATATATATATATATATATATATATATATATATATATATATATATATATATATATATATATATATATATATATATATATATATATAAATATATTTATATATATATATATATATATATAAAACATGGTGAAACACTTGTGTTATTTTTGTGTCTGGTCATACAGGAACATTTAAGATATGCTGGCCAGCCTAAATCATGTTTCATTTGTTGGGACTTTTCTTTCTTAATGAATGTGGTAAGGTACAATGTGTTCAATGTGGGGAGAAAGAACACACAGCAAGAAGGTGTGTGCTTGAATACAGGCAAAAACGTGTGTGCTTGAATGTAGGTATTGTAATAAAAGGGACATGTTTGGATGGATTATCAAGAGCAAACAGTAAACAATGAAAAAGAAGGAAAGGAAAGAAAACATACATGAGGAAGGATAGCAAGAGGCTGTGGGAGATGGTGAACTTTGTGAAGAAGAAACTATAGAAGAAGAAAACATATGGAGGGGAAATGAGGAGAGATAGTGCATGCAGGAAGAAAGGTCAAGAGAATGGACTGATACTAATATTTTTTGATGTTCTAGCAAGTGAAAATCTGATTCTGAGGATCAAGGATTATTTGTACATAAACCCAAGAAAAAATATTGAAATATGGAAAGAGTAAAAAATAAGAAAATGAAAATTTAAAAAAAATATTTACCCTAAACTAAGAAAGAAGGAAAAGGATCAACTTTAGAAGATTTTCAGTAAATGTTAACAGTATTATTAACACTGTACGAAGGATATGGATACTGAAATGGTGTGCTAAATGTGATGTGGATGTTATTCTATTAGAAGATGTGGAATTCCTGACAAGTAAAATAAAACTACAAAGAGAAAAAGTGTGGTGTGGAAATGTAATATGGAACTTAGGAAATGAAAGCTGTTCTGGAATGGTTGTGTTGTAATTTTTATTTAACATTTGCTGATTGGGAAAGTCTGACTAGGTTCCACAGATCCTGTTTTCAGCAGAGGCCCAGGGAGAAATGCTCCAGACGCATGTCTTTAGAATGTGGGAGGAAACCTATGTAAATGCAGGGAGAACATACAAACTCTGCACAGAAGGCACCCCGGCCAAGAATTGAACCAGAGAACCTTTTGCTGGGAGGCGACAGCATTAACCACTGCACCACTGCACCGCCCAGTAATAAAACATTCCCCAGAATTCAGTAAATTTCTGTGTGGAAGGGAGCGTTCCTGTGCAGCATGGCAGCACACCATACATATTTATGAAGACGAGCTGCCATGCTCTAAAACAGACACTGTTCTGTGCAGGAGTGCAGGTGGTGTGTCTGAGAGCAGTGATCTCACTATACACATGCCTCCTGCACTCCATAATTGCCATACAGCAAAGTAAAGCTAGCAAGAGTGACCTTTTACACCATTACTTCTCAACATTACAAGAAATCTGGACAAAACCATATTAAACAAGGTACAAATGTGAGATATTGCTCTCACAAACTTATAAAGTCAATAGAATGACAGGTTTCACATTAGCATGAAGTCCCCAAAGGGTATGAAGTGTAAAACTCAAATGTCTGTTATTATTTCCTAACTGCAGTCTTTAATGCCTTGCCGCTAATCTGCCAGAAAGCCACAACTATATGGAAAATGGACCAAAAATATAAGGAAAAAATTTGGACATTCTGTGAAAATTTGTACAGTTGAGAGATATGGTGGACACTGTTAATGTTCATGGAGCATACCTCTCAAATGCAAAGCCTGTCATGTCATCACCATTTGAATAGCACAGCCTCCCACACATAATGTTTAGAAAATAAAACAGTTTCATTTTTTTTTCAGTCCACAATAAAGTTTAAGTGTACCTGAGTGGCTGTGTGCATCACGCAGCTCTGCTCAGCCTAGCTTACACAATACAAGGAGATAAATAGGAATATACCTTAAACATTTAGCACTTCAGAAATAGCAAAATGGTTAGAGTGTTTACTTTGCAAGTAGTTGCTCCTGGTTTGATCCCCACTGAAACCATTTTACATGTGAAAGCAGTACATAATGAGTTTTTTGAATAATTAGGTAGTAAATAACATATATTTATAAACCAGAGTAGTGCAGTAGGTCCAGATTTGAGGTGTCAGTGTAAAAAAGTTGTGAAGCCCCCATATAAACACAAGTGCCGCATACAGTATAGTCACACAAGAATAAATGTAACAAAAGCACATAGGGGGATGTCAGGGAAGGTAAACACAATTATAATATGTCAGGAATGATGAATTTGTCATATACAGCTGATAGTCTATAAAATAAAACTTAAACAATGCTAAGCATTGCACAGCTATGTTTACCGGGTGTAAGCATTGCTTAACTATGAATGCCAAGTAATGAGTAGCCCAGCTAAATGGATTTGCCCATTTGTAAGCAATGCTAAACCGGCCCTTATAAGCACTGCCAACCCTAGCTAAGCAGGTTTGCTCATAGCTTAGCTTAGCTCAAGATATTCAAAACCGTCCAATCATGGCAAAGTATGGGAAATTGGCCATATTTAAACCTCGCAGATAGGAATATAGCCCATAACCAGTTGTAGCTCCCCACTGTAGGCAGCATGGTTGGTGTTGGAGAGGGAATGCGCTTTTGGCCGCAGTGCTGGGGCATACAGGAGTCCAAGGTCATGGTAGGACTCCTTGTTAAAATCCATGACATGAGACTGCTGCAGGACCAGTACCAGGACTCCCAATACAAAGCAGAGGCCTGGGAAAGTCTCACCCCTGAACTCACCTGTGCCAGATCCAGCACCACTATGCCGACTTGAAGCAGAGGAAGATGGAGCTCTTGGACTAGTGGGTCCATGAAGCTTGGCAGAGGGGTGATGTCCCAGCTAAGCGTAGGTATTCTTATCAATAACTGTTTACCAAAGTCCAGCCTGTGTATGTGATGGCTATGTATGCATAAATGTTTCTCTATCTTCTTTACAGCTCCAGCTGAGCAAGCTGCAAACCAGGAAGCCCATGCAAGCAAGTTGGAAAGGCTGCATTGCGAGGCTGGTGAGTAACAATCTAGCTTGTAGTATTCATACCAAATAAATATAAAGGAGTAGAATGTGTCACCTGGCAGTATTAAAATTGGTATGGCTTGTAATTAATAAACTAGGCAATATTACAGTAATAGTCTCATATAGGTTATATATAAATAAAACTGTGACTGCTTGTCAATAACATCCAAAACCCTGGACTGGTTGTGTTTACTCTGATATTGTATGAAACTGAAATGTGTACAGGTTATGCATAACAACTATAGTTCTGAAAGCATAAAAAAATCAAGTCTCATTTGATAAAGTTAGTGCCTCTCTAAGACACAACATTAACTGATATGAAATGTTTCACTCACCAAGATATAATATCTGAATAGTAATGTTGTATTAACCACTGTTTTGCACACTCTGCTATTTCAAAAGGTATGTATAGGAATGTATGCATAAGAAGGTTGTAATTATAAGGTCAGATTGTACAACCAAGAGAGAATGAGACAGAAAACATTGAAGGGTGTAACAGCAGTTTCTAAATAGCTCATTCTGATGAAATACAAACTTGTATCTGTAGCAGAAACAGCCACGGTCCAAATCCTGGGAGTGATAGTAAGCTGTATGCATAATTTCAACTAGGATTTTGTAAATATGTGTAGAAACAGTGAGGTAGTGTTAACATAAATTTCCTCCACAGGTTTTCCAGGTAAGAGAAGGTATAAAGTAGCTACAAGAAGGCTGTAGTTATATTGTGTCCAACCCCAAGGCTGCAAATGACAGCAACATAAGTACATAGACCAAAGGGCCTCCTCCAAAAAATGTTCAAAATTGTCATGCTGTGACAGCTACTGGTCCCTCCTGCCAACAACTAGTGTGACCAATAGAAATCAAGGCAGAGTGTGCCAGTAGCACATGCACATGCACACGTGTGCACACACACACACACACACACACACACACACACACACACACACACACACACACACACACACACACACACACACTATAACTGCACATATGTAACCCTGACTATGTGCCTATGGGTAGAAACAGTCACTTAGTATTAACAAACATTCCCTCCACAGGTCTTTCAGGAAAGAGATGGTATAAAGTAGCTATAAGAAGGCTATAATTATACACTGTCTACAAACATACCACTGCCCAACCCAAGGCCATAGGTTGTTGTAATAATACCTGTAGAGTAATGATTAGAGCAATGATCATTAAAGCTGTGACCACTGCAAGAATCTACATTTGTTAATTGACATCTGTCCCTCTCTCCCCCACCTTATATTCACCAGTAATCTAAACACATAAATGAATGGGTGCGTTTTCCACCAAACCAATTGTTGGGATGTGTCCTGTTGTTCTAGGAATGTTGAAACGTATTCCAATTAATGTTCTCTGTTCAAATACTATCATTGGTGGCCTGTTGCTATCAGTGCAACCTGCATGCCGGTGTAATGCCAACTGTGGTTCCATATATGCATGTGTTCTGTTTGCTATGCAAATGTCCAAATCTGTTGTTTTGGGTTAATGGGAATACTCATGCATGCTGTTAAAACTAATCCTGGAATGTGTTTAACATTACTAACCAACATATGTTCTAAAACTGCAACACCATAGCTCATCTGGGAAGGCCGATCCCAGTGGATCCCCCTCTCCCGCCTCATCTGACCGTGGCACCGGGCCCCAGCACATCTAGTTCCCTCCCAGGGACCTCCTCTTCCACTGGTCCTATACCATCTTCAGGTGGAACTGACTCAGGGGGTTGGGCACGTCGTCACCTTGGGTGGGGGCACGGACAGGATCCTGTCACCCGAAGCCAGGTCTGGGGACTGGTGCATAGGGAGCTCTGTAAGGAATTGGGAGATCTGCTATGACAGCATGGGACCAGTGTGGTGCATTTAGAGGGTCAGCCTTATCCTTCTGCTCATCCCCCAGTGCAGCCACCTTCAGGGCCATGAAGGTGCAGTGGTGACTGCCCATGGATGGGGGCCTCAGTCCCATTGTATCCATTTGGGGGTTTGTGGGCTTCAGATTACCAAACACACCTCCCTGTCCAAGGTGTTTACCCCCCACATGTGTCATATACTGCCCTTGTATGCTGTCATGTCTGTCTTCCTACCAAACCTACCTCCCCAAGTATACCTACTATCCTTCCCCAACAACTCACTCTCACCTTAAAAAAAGGATAATCTGTTCCCCAATACAAATGTCGCCCCATACATAGCTGTCCATTTCGCACAAGTGTCCACTGGACACATGTAATCTGGTCTAAATGATTTTGCAACACATTGTTGTCCTCACCCCTCTCTCAGGGTTTGAGTGTCCAAAGTTACCTCCAAATTCAGTATATATGCACAGCCATTGCTGTAGAAGACATGGAAAGCTATGGACCTTCCTTACACCCATTCTGCACATCCCTATCTTTCATATTGTTTTTCCCTCTTTGTGCCCCCTTTTTCACCTTTACCCTATCACCCCTTTTTTTCTTTTAAAGAGATTAGCTCAGATGTAAGCTGGAGTAAGCAGTACTAAGCGGGAGTAAGCCTGTGTGTGCTGTGCTAAGTGATGCCTACACAGATTAAGCACTTTTAAGGCTGTCTGTCACCATAGTTAACTGGAAGTTAGCATTGCTTACCACTGCAAAAAACCCATGCAATCCCACTTGCAACTGCTTAAAAGTGCATTAATCATTCTGTATCCAACAGCCCTTGTTCTGCCCAGCAACAACATAACCAGTCCTTGAATGTCTTGAATCCAGGACCTACTCACCATAGGCACAGCAATTTACCACTAAGCCATGTGAACTGCAGATAGGTTTAAGATTTTTTCAAACATATCATTCAGCAGTGCAGCACAGTCATTCAACAGTAGGGAAAAGGTTTGTCAACATTAGTGAAGTTTTGTACATATATATAAATGTATATGTGTATGGAGATGCATATATATGGAAACATTAATACCTAATATATCTAGAGATATACATATAAAATATAGATATATATATATATATATATATATATATATATATATATATATATAAATATATATATATATATATATATATATATATATATATATATATATATATATATAGGTCTACTTTGGTCGAAAACACATTTGGTCTGACTTCACTAAGCACACTTGACTGAAAGCTCTCTTAAATGAAAACTCATTTGGAGTTAGAATATAAAGTAAGGTGGCAGATATTGGAGGGTGTGTGGGGTTTCCGGTATTTAGAACATTCGGCTTAATTTCAGAATTCCGAGATCATAAAGTGTTCCTATATATATATATATATATATATATATATATATATATATATATATATATATATATATATATATATATATATATCAATACATATACATGGGCAGAGGTCCTCCGGTTCGATTCTTGGCTGGAGTGCCTTCTGTGCGGAGTCAGCATGTCCTCCCTGTGGTTCCATGGGTTTTCTCCAGGTGCTCTGGTTTCCTCCCAAAGACATGCAGTAGATGGATTGGACATTCTAAACTGGCCCTAGGTGTGCATGCGTGTGCCTTCTGTAGAAGGTTGGGCACCGCGCTGGCAACTCGACACCGTAAAACACCTCTGCCAATCATGAGCAGACAGATGATCCACTGTGGTGACCCCTAACCAGGAAAAGCCGAAAGAAGAAGAAGATATAAATACATGCATATATATGTAGGGCAGTTGGACATTAGATCCACACTCTGAATCTTTTACTGCAACAAATCTGTCCAAAGGCAGGAAAAATGTATATATATGTATGGAGGTGCAAATATGTGGACAAATCTACACATTATATATATGTTTGGTGGTGTTTTCATGGGTTTGTCTGTGTAGTACGACCCTGGAGTTAGTATATTTAAATAGGGGGGGTGGGGGGGCACAGCCCCCCACATGGGGGTGCAGGGGAGCTTGCCCCCCTTGTTGTATGTAGTGTAGGTTTGTGTGTTTGTGTTTGGGGGGAAGGTGTGTGTTTGTGTATGTGTGTGGTGTCTGATTAGTGTAGGATTCGCGCTTTTGGGATTTCGGTATTTAGAGCTTTCGGCTTTATGGTGTCGATATTCTGAGATTCGGTATTTCAGGATTTTAGGATTATAAAGTGAATATATATATATATATATATATATATATATATATATATATATATATATGTAGAGAGAGAGAGAGAGACAGAGAAAGAGAGATACATCTACATTTATGTCTACATATCTATATCATATTCATATCTGGATACACACATATATATAGAAAGGTGAATAAATACATATATATATATATATATATATATATATATATATATATATATATATATACACAAATATATATATATATATATATATATATATATATATATATATATATAAAGGTCTACCTGACAACGTCGAAAGCTTAGAATGCAGACAATGAGAACACCGACGCCAGAAGATCGAAAACTGAGAAGACCGATGGATGAAAACCCTGACGCTGAGAACACCGACATAGGAAAAGGCTGTGTAAGTATGCGGTAGTGACGGATGTTAGGGTGCGAGTAAGGTAAGTGTGCGATATTGACGGTCTCTAGGGATAGGGGTGGGTTAAGTGAGTTAGGGTTAGGGCATGGGTTAGGTAAGTGTGCGATAGTGATAGTCTTTGGGTTAGGGGCGGGTTAAATGAGTTAGGGTTAGGGCGCGGGTTAGGTGAGTGTGCGATAGTGACAGTCTTTGGGTTAGGGGTGGGTTAAGTGAGTTAGGGTTAAGGCGCGGGTTAGGTAAGTGTGCGATAGTGATAGTCTTTGGGTTAGGGGTGGGTTAAGTTGGTTAGGGTTAGGGCATGGGTTAGGTGAGTGTGCGATAGTGACAGTCTTTGGGTTAGGGGTGGGTTAAGTGAGTTAGGGTTAGGGCGCAGGTTAGGTAAGTGTGCGATAGTGATAGTCTTTGGGTTAGGGGTGGGTTAAGTGAGTTAGGGTTAGGGAGCGGGTTAGGTGAGTGTGCGATAGTGACCGACCTTAGGGTTAGGGTTTGGGTTAAGGTTGTAGATAGTTGTGTATGTGAGGTTTAGTGTGGATTTGTAAGGATTTTGGTGTGCTTGTGTTGTGTGTGTGCTTTTTGGACAAGGGATTTGTTTTGTTTGTTGATTGTCGGGATTATGGTGTGTCGGGCATGTGAGGTTTCGTGTTTGTGAACTGTCGGTTATGTGGTGTCAGTGATTTCATTGTCGGTGTTGTGGTGTGTCGGTGTTGTCAGGTAGATCCATATATATATATATATATATATATATATATATATATATATATATATATATATATATATGGGTTCACTTTATAACATCGAAATACTGAAATGTTGAATTTCAGTATCTCGAAGCTATAAAGTCGAATGTTTAAAATAGCGAACGTTCATAATCGCGAATTTGACGTATGTCGAAAATATGTCGAATTCGCGGTTATGAAGTTGCGCTACATAATGTCCGGGTTTTTGCTTTGTTGGTGAGCGGTGCCGTGTTTGGATGTAGGTGTTATGTCAGGTAAGTGAGTGTTTTGTAGGGGTTTTGAGTGGGAGTTAGAGTGTGTGTGAGGGACTGGAGAATGTGCGTGTGTGAGTGAGCTTTTGTGTTGTGTTTGTGCGATCTCGGAGTTAGTATATATAAGTAGGGGGTGTGTGGGGGCTTATGTGTGTGTGAGTTGTGTATGTGTGTTGTTTTTTTGTTTATGTTGTGATGTGGGTGTTGTGTTGTATGTTTAGTGTAGTGTGTGCGGTGTTTTCGGTTATGTGGTTTCGCGGTTTTTGTTTGTCGGTGTTTTGTGGATTCGGTTTTATAGTCTCGAGATACTGAAATTCGATATTTCAGCATTTCGAGGTTATAAAGTGAATCCATATATATATATATATATATATATATATATATATATATATATATATATATATATATATATTATATACATAAATATATAACAGCTACAAACACATGCAATGTGAAGGTCATGCTGCTGCACCCTAGAAGTTTAAATCTGAAAATGCACTCACTGGAAGTATTCCTTAAAATGAGGAACAATGACATCTGTGCTGTAACAGAGACCTGGTTAAAGGCAACAGGAAGCACCCCAGCACTACCAGCATATAACTCTTTCCACACCTTTTGGATGCAGAACTTGGACTGAAGCTCCAAAGCTTGTGGTATTTCCTTATTCAGTAAGGATGCACACACCTCCAGAGTGACAGACCATTATGCATTACAGATCCTGCAGGTGTGGCTAACATTGAATAAGACAGTGGATCAGATTGTAGCCTGCTATAGGTCCCCAAGCCTGTCCCATGACTCACACTCCATTACCCTAAACACGCTGGAGAATATTAGTGTCCAACCTAACACTCTCATACTGGTTGACTTCAACTACCGCACGATTAACTGGGAAAGCTACTCATGTACACATACCCATCACATCGACCTGTTCCTTGCTAACATGGGCAACTGTTGCTGTACACCAATAGTCAACTCCTCCCCTGTTATATCTGAACACAAATTAATCACCTTTGGAAGTATACAGCCCTTCAACCCCTCCTGCACAGGTAACCACCATAAAAAGCTTTTCCAAGGCTATCTAGGGCCTCCTAAAAACAGAGGTGGCTAACCTCACAGCAGACATGCAAATGGAGTCTAGTTGCATGACTGCTGAATCAAACAACAATGCACTATGATCATGTACACAAATGCATAGATAATACCATACCCAATAGAACCAAGACCCTCACCTTCAAAATAAGGAAGCCAATTTGGTGGTCCCTGGCCATAAAGAAACTGTACAACAGAAGAAGGGAACTGATATGGAATAAGGTAAAGTCCCAAGACTGGAAAAAAAACATTATCAGCCTCAATTAAATGTTGAGATCCTCATCAAATACTATAAAGTTAGCTGTGAAAATAGAATTGGAGCACATAGTAAAGACAACCACAAGGCCTCATACAGTTATGTAAAGAATCACCATGGCAATACCAAGATTTTCTCTGAGCTACTAGACAATGGTACCTCCTAGACTGAGCCAACAGATATGGCCAATATACTGGGTGACATATTAAGTGAAACTTTACCCCTCTCTCCCTGACCAAAGGACCAATCAAAATACCAGTACACTGTCTGGCACCCAATATTACTGTTGCACATGTTAAAACACCACTGTCCAAGGCCAAGAATACAGCTTTTATTTATTTATTTAACATCTGTTAACTGGGAAAGTCGACTTGGAACAAAGCCAATTTTGAGTGAAGGCCTGGAGAGAAACATTCCAGACAAATTGTCTTTGTAATATGGGAGGAAAATCACATGAATGCAGGGAGGATATGCAGACTCCACAGAGAAGGCACCCCAACTAAGAATTGAACCGGAGAATTTCTTGCTGGGAGGTGACAATGTTACCACTGCACCACTGTGCCAGCCAATGGGATCTGATAATATCTCTGGCTGTGTTCTATATGAACCTGGCACCTCACCTATGTGCCCTGTTCAAGTACAGCCTCACCTCAGGTTTTGTCCCTATTGAATTGTGCACTGCTACAGTCACCCATCTACACAAACTAAGTGCTACTATAGCCCCTGGGAAATACCACCCCAACTGTCTGACAAGTATGTTATGCAAAGCTATGGAATGCAACATCATGCACCTAATAAACAGGGATATGGGAATTTGCAGACTCAGGATTCCACACTGTTTACATTTGTAAAGGGTAGGTCATACCTGCTCAATCAACCTGGTCAACGTCTTGGAGTCAGTCACCTGAGCAGTGGATGAAGGCAAGGTGGCACATACAGCCTACCTTGATATGGCCAAAGCTTAGCTAACATTCCTCACTCAGGAATCATGCAAACACTCACTAAGCTAGACATCAACCCCTATATCACTAGGTGGATTGCAAACTGGGTCACAGATAGGACTCACAGTGTGGAAATGGCTGACTCCAAGTCAGACTGCTGAGCAGTAATACGTGGAGTCCCATATGGTTCTTTCCTTGGTCCTCTCATGTTTGGTATCAACTTCTCTGAAGTCTATGCCAACATGAAGGGACTCTGGCTGACAAAGTTTGCAGACAATTGCATGTTGGGAGCTATTATTAACTACCCAGGTGATTTTGGCATCCTACTGATATGGCTCACTGAGATCAATGACTGGTGTCAGAGCCATGGCCTTAAGCTCAATGTCAGAAAATGTGTTGTCATCCCCTTTGGGGAAAACACTGCTCCCATGAATTACCACATTGACGGTAGTCCCTTGAACAAAGAAGGCATTATAAGAGATTTGGGTACACAGGTCGACAGCAATGTCTCTTGACCACCACATTGCCACTGTGGTCACAAAGTCCTTCTATGTGGCATATCTCAGTGCTAATGCATTAGCATCCGGGAAGGAAGAAGTCATTGTTCCCCTGTACTCTTCCTGACAGAGTGACACAGTTTGTTTCAGCATACATATTCTGATGGATACGAGGTAGGTAAATAAAATGTATGTCCTCATTTTCTGACAACAATCATATCATTACAGTGATTTTCCAGAGAGAAATGATAATCTGTAAAAGAGACCAGAAATATGAGCAATAAACTTGGAGATCCTGAAACAATCCAGCCAGTTGACAGGTATGCTCAGAACCCCTTTCTGCAAAGAATCTGGACCAAGGCTGGCAAAGTGGTGGGTGGAAGCCATGAAAATGGGGATCTATCTAAGTACTGGCATAGATAAGCTAACACAGTTGCTGTAGTAACACCCTCATGTGTGCTCTAACATATATTTAGTGAAATAGCACAAGTAATTGAACTAGGAAATATGCTATGGGTAATTACACATGTATTTGCAAATATATCAGGCACTATGGGGATGTAACAGCACTGAGAAACAGACACCAGTGTGAAAGTGCATACCCACAACCAATATCAGTCCAGCCACATACCAGTAAGTCAAGTGAACAGTAGAGTATGCGGACTGTGTGAACAAATGCATCATTGTTTGCCACTCACACACTAGCCCTACATACACAGTCCCAATTTTCAGTGTAGTCTGAATCCTGACCTTAGTACACAACATGTCTCAGTCTGCCCCTACAAATACATAACAGCCAACAGATCAGCAGAAACTGGAGCAGCATGCATAGTCAGATAAAGAAGGAGCCATAACACTTACATCCAACCCCTTCCATACGCAGCCCAAATAACATGTATACATGACATGTGTACACAATCATGACAGTCTGTTAACAATGGCCAGACATACACAGGCCTCTCATATACAGTTCACCTCAGAATGTACAGGCTCAGGACTCATATCTATGCCCTCTTACCTGACATGTCTGTGGGTCTACTACATGACTGGGATTGTAGCAGGAATGAAGTCAAGTAATAATGATAATAAATATGTCTGCACATTATTGACATCTGGACAAAGACTGACATCATTTGGGACAGAGACACAAGCACAGGGGTAGATTGGACATATTGCTGTCATATATTGAAACAGTTGCAGATGTTCCTGGGTTTGTTGTAACATCCTTTATGAGGAATATGACATCGGTAATACCAATAGATGTGAGTATTTACTGACAGCATTCCCCAAAGTCCACGACTGATTTACCAAGGACATCAACTGTCTGGGGAAACAGACAAAACATAACAAGCAAACATGTGGCCAGTCTGTGGACAGCATTCCACTGGAGTGGCATGTCAGAGACATATCACTGTCAGTCGTAAAGTCACTCACTAAATGCATATCCACACAAACCCTGTCAATCTATCAATCCACTATGTGTACAATAGCACTGATGACATAGAATCTATTCACAAATCTGGGGTTATGTCCCCCATGTTGTTTGGCTGTCTTCACATGTCCTGTCCTGTAACATATTGCCACCTACTTTATGTGAATCTGTAGCCCACCACCTCTGTAATGTCCCCTCACACAGGCAAGGAAAAGGGGCAAGGTCCACATTAAAGAATGTCCCATATATCGGAACTAGCAGCAGTGTCAGGCCCACAGCACAATACTATGTGGGCACCTACATAGTGGTATGGCCTTAGCAATACCTGACATCTGCATATCTGTACAGAGGACAGATAGAAGGTAAATAGCCAACAAGTTATGCATTAGGGTGAATGTTTTGAAA
>NC_056735.1:446607729-446615229 GCF_019279795.1 Protopterus annectens | reverse complement strand
AACAGATACACTATTGCAATTGTTGGTATTGAGATTAGAACTTCTACCTAAGTAGTGTATTGCACTACAGTATCATACAGTTACCATGAGTGCCATGGAGCTTATCTATTGGAGAGCTGTCCAAAGGTATCTTTGTAGATGAGTGACATCAGCAACAGTTCTAAATGAGGGATAAGGGAAGTGTAGTGAGTGTGACTTGCCAAAAAATCATGTCTCTACAAAGAGACACACACTGTCTCACGCAGACGCACACATTTTCATAGTTGCCAAGACAGGGATTAGAATGACTACCTAACTAGTTTGCTACACTATAGTATTATGCAGTTATTGCAAGCACCACGGAGGTTATATGTTGAATAGTTCTCCAAAGGTATCTTTGCAGGTGAGTGACATCAGCAGCAGTGCTAAATGAGGGGTAAGGGAAGTGTAGTGAGTGTGACTGGCCTCAAAATCATGTCTCTACAAAGACACACACATTCTCTCACACAAACATTTTCACAGTTACCAGGACAGGGATTAGAACTCCTGCCTAATTAGTTTACTATACTACAGTATTTCACAGTTATCACACGTGCCATGGAGCTCATAGGGCTGCAAACTGCCCAAAGGGTTATTTCAGGGGGACTGACATCAGCAGGCAATGGGAAGTGTAATGAGTGTGAATTGCCTGAAACACATATACACTCACACACAACTTTACATTTGACAGGACGGAGATTACAACTGCTACATGGATACTTATTTGTACTATAGTGTTACACAGTTATCACAAGCACCACTGAGACTATAGGGCCGAGGGCTAACCAAAGGAATTTCTACAGTGAATGACATCAGCACATCATGTGATACAGGCCAATGGGATGTGTACTGGGTGGGAAAGGCCTCATAATGGGATTCTATCTGTAGCTGTCTGCCTCTCTCTTCCCCACATCTCTGTGTGTGTATGTTTGACATATTATATTATGTTGGCCTTAGATATGTGTGAGTATTCCTATCCAGTGTGTGTGTGTGTGTGTGTGTGTGTGTGTGTGTGTGTGTGTGTGTGTGAAGTATAACTGGTGTACAATTTGGTGTGTGTGCACAGACACCTGAGAATAACAGTATCTATAGTCCTCTGTGTTGTCAGACATGGGCTTCATTTCTCTAAGTGTAGGAGCATGCCCAGTATGATCTTCTGCATTGAGTGTGTGCATCCATTCCAGGGAGAGTTGGACTCCAGTTTAGGGTTTTGTGTGCTACAGCTACACCTAACAACCTGTTTCTGCAGGATATCTGTAGATAGGTTGCCAATATGGAGACACAATGGGCGTAAAATACAGGGGATACTGTAACTATTGCTGTCTGTGCTGCTTGTGTAAAATGGTTGGTTGTAGCATAGATTTTCTGACATGTACTGTTTTACACTGTTATGTATCACATCATCAACTACTGACAGTTATCATTCTTTGCTGTCAGTTATTTACTAGGGTAATACAAGATGAATGAAGCTGAGACCAATATTCAGAGGCATATAGACTACACATTCTGGCACACTCCTGCCATTGTGTAGGAGTAGCTACAGACAATAGACAGCTGGTTCTGTGTAAATGGTCCAGCACCTTGGTAGTATGCTGGCTGGGGATCCCCTTCTTGTGCTCTTCTCAACTTAACGGAATGGCCATATCCTGCTGAGGCCATACCTCTCAGCTGTACAGATACACCCAGGTTATCCAGAGGCAGAACACATATATCTGGTCAGTTTACTTTCATATTGTGGTTTACCAGCAGTTTTGTGGCTATTCATTCATGGGTTTGCAGTCAAGGGGTAGTATGGGCAGACATTGGAGCTTCAGACTTCATACACTCCATGACATCCATGCTTCTACACCTCCCATATGTTATTCTCTCCTATTCCTAACATTATGAAAGCAATATCTCTGAGGTATCCTTATAGTTGGGCCTTTAACCCAGTAGTATTTATGGCCTGCACCATAGTTCTTGCAGTAGGACATGAGGAGGCATGCTTCTGGCATGTGTCAGCATGGCCTTGCATTTGTTGCTGTTTACTGTGTTAGGTTGTTAGTTAGGACCCCCTGACATTCCATATATTGGCACTATGGGTGAGGCATAGGCCTTTGCCAGAGGACTGTAGGCCATTTGAGAGTGCTGCAGACCATCTATAGCAGGCTAATGCATTCTGTCTCTCATATGTTCCCAGGCTGCAAGCCAGTGGATTACCGTGGGTTTATAACTTCATAGGTTCATAGGTTGGTACTAGGCTATCAGCCCTAGGGCCTATACAAGCCTAGCCATAACAATTCCCTGGCTATTTATTCCCACAATATTTGCTTTCCTGGACCCCTGTCTAGCAGGCAACTGACGTGATCCCCGGGGTGAATTTCCTATCTCCCATCCAATCGTCAAGGTTCCTTTTGAAGACGGCCAAAGAGGGCCTCTGCTTGACATGTATGGGCAGTCTATTCCCGAGCCTGGGGAGTCTCTGGGGTGTGACTAATAAGTGGTTGAAGTGTTCCTTTCAGTCCTTCCTGTTCATACTGATCCACAAGTCTGGGTGTGCTCAGGCTGTTGCTTACAGCTAGGGACACACCTGCATGGGTCACCTATTCAGCATGCAGCATCATGTATGTATTCCCATACATAGATGGGTTCATGCTGTACTCATTCTCTACAGCAAGGATGCGACCTGTGATAAACCTGTGGCTAATGGTGGGGTGAGCTGGGTGCATGTGTGATATGGAAGCTACTGGCCACTGACTCACAGATATACCTCGGACATTCCCCTTATGCTGGCTTGTGTGTGGACATGGGAAGTCTGTGATTACTTTATAACTGTGCCTTTTGTGGTATGCCAGTGATTGGCCATACCACCAGTATTCCATACTAGAGGTACAACTAATAGGTTCATAGGTTCATAGATAGATACTAGGCTATCGGCCCAAGGGCCTAAGTAAGCCTAGCCAACAAGGTTCCCTGGCTTATGCCACCAAAGAAAGTTATTTTCCTGTGCCCCTGTCGAGCAGAGCCACAGAAGTGATTCCTGAGGTGTATTTCCTATTTCCCATCCACTCATCAAGATTTTTCTTGTAGAGTGCTAATGTGGATCTTTGCTTGACATAGATGGGTAGCTTGATCCAGAGTATGGGAAGTCTCTGGGACAGGAATCTATCCCTCCAGCATGTCCTGTTTATTGTGCTGACAAGGTTTAGGTCCCTAGAGCATGTAGCTTGAAAGGATTGGGATTTCTTTAGGTGTAGCATGTCCAACAGCTCTGGGTTTGACATAGCTTTATATTTAGGCAGAGATCACCTCAGAGTAGGCAATATGCTACGGAGTAAAGCTAGAATTTTTTGAGACGGTCAGTATAGGGCAGCTGTTTGAGGCCTGAAATCCTCTTTGTGAGGTACTTCTGTGGCCTTTCCAGCTGCTGCAGATGTCATGTGAGGTACATTCCAAAAGGGGTGTTGTACTTTATAATGGGGGTCTAATGAGTGTCGAGTAGAGGGGAACAATTACCTCTTTTTTCCTGGATGAGAACCCTTTTGTGATGAGATGTGCTATGCAGAAGAATTTCCTGACTACTGTGGTGATGTGATTATCAAAGGAGAGAATAGTGTCCACCTGGGTCCCAAGGTCTCTTATCAAACATTTGGCGTTAAGTAGACTGCCGCCTATGTGGTACTTCATGGGTACTGAGTTTTTTCCAAAGGGGATGACAGTGCACTTTTTGGCATTGAGCTTGAGGCCATGGCTTGACACCAGGCATCTGTCTCAGTGAGGCCTTTCTCTAGGACTTCCACATCATTTGGGGACTCGACAATGGCTCCTAGTTTGCAGTAATCTCTGAACTTCATTAGCCAAAGGCCTTCTGTGTTAGCCTGTACTTCAGAGCAGTAGATACCAAACAGGAGAGGTTCCAGGACTGAACCCTGTGGTACTCCACTTGTCACTGGTTAGAAGTCAGATTTGGAGTCAGCAACTTTTACAGTGTGGGTTCTGTCAGTGAGCCAGTTGGCAACCCATCTTGTGACACATGGATTTATACCTAGTTTAGTGAGTTTAGCTATAATTCCAGAATGGGGGATGATGTCAAAAGCCTTGGGGTCAAGATAGGCTGTGTAAACCACCTTACCCTCAGCTATAACTATGTTGACTGCCTCAAAGAAGTCAATCAGGTTCAGGAGGCATGAACTGCCTTTCACAATCCCGAACTGGGTGGCGTCCAGAGTTTGTAGGTTACCAATGTCTTTGTTTATGAGTTCCATGAGGATACATTCCATGGCTTTACAGAGCAGGCTCGTTGGCTAATAGGGTGATAGTTCCTGGGATCAGTGGTAGCTCCCCCTTTGTGGATTGGGAAAACTGTTGCTGTGTACCATTCAGTGGGTACAAAGCCTGATGTGAGGCTATGATTGAACATGGTGCTTAGGTGGGGAGCCAGTTTGTTCTGAAGTTCATGTAAAACGCAGCCTGGGATGTTGTCCAGTCTCATGGATGCTGTGTTTTTGGCTTTAGGGAATGCAGCTTTTACCTGCATAGTTGTGATTACAGGGACTCTGCATTCTTCCTGTATAGATATGGGCCCTTTAGGGGGTGAGACGGGGGTAAAGTTGGTTCTGTAATTGTCATGCCGTTGTGCTGTAACTCAGAGCAGATCTGGGTGTTGCCATGGAGATTCTTGAGATAGCTATAGAATGCTTTGTGGTTGTCCCTAGAATCAGTGGCAATTTTATTTTCGTAGCTAGATTTGGAGGATCTTATAAGGGATGTCAGCTTCTTACTGAGGCTGACCAGGGAGCTCATCCACTCATGGGATTTTACTCTCTTTTGCAGCAGTTTCTTCTTTCTGTTGTAGAGTTTGTTTATGGCTAGGAACCACCAGATTTGCTTCCGTTTTTTGGAGGAAAGCATCTTGGTTCTGTTTGGCATAGCACGATCCATGCACTCGTGTAAGTGCTTATAGAGTGCATTTGTGTAGGATTCAGCAGTCATAACTGTATTGTCCATCTGCATGGGTGTCATGAAGTTCACCACTTCTGTCTTAAGAAGCATGAAGTTGGCTTTGGAGAAATTTTTTACCGTGGGCTCCTTAATGGGGGGCGGGGCGGGATGTGGATATCTAGGGTGATTATCTTATGGTCAGATCTGTCCAACGAGGAGTTGACTTCAGGTGTGGAACACCGGTCACTCATGTTGGTAATGACTTGGTCTAGGATATTGTTGCCCCTGGTGGGGGTGTGGATAAGTTGATCCAGGGCATTGGAATTTATGAATTCCTGAAAGCGTTGACAAAGGTGTTGGTATTTTCCAGGTTAATGGTGGGTTAGTTGAAATCACCCATTATTAGGGTGTTTGGTTGAACCCTAACATTTTCCATTATATCAAGAAAAAAGGAGTGGGGGGCATGGCCAAGATGGACTCTGAGTAGCAGCAGATTTCAACAGCTCCACTAAAGAAATATTATTCTGACAGGAATTCTGCCTTCAGACTAAAAACTGAAAATACTTTTATACATGATTTGAAAGAACTTAGCTTCATCTATAATAATATCTAGTTAAAAACAAAAAAGGCAGATTTTCCTGTCAAATTATTCCTGGATAACTTCTCCTCATCTGAAGAAATTCATCATGAGCTTCACTAAATCTAGTAACCAGGATTCCAGCTTCAAAAGAGAGATTCAGACTTTGATAACAAATATACAGGATCTTACCACAAAAATTGATAAGCTGGATACTAAAATAGATAATTTCAAGGAGAAGACTACCAAACAAATGGATTTACTCCATCAAGACTTACTACAACAAAAAACTCTGATAACAGACATTGAGGAGGCTCTGAATGATATTGATGGGAAAATTACTGAAAATGAAAATAATGTGGAATTCCTACTCAAACAGAACACTCTTCTACAAAATAAGTTAGGTGATCTAGAAAACAGATCTAGACGCTACAACCTAAGAATATTTGGACTACCAGAAGGCATTGGAGGGAACAGTATGACTAACTTTCTCACCACGTGGTTACCTAAAACTCTTGATCTCACTGAAGCTATGTCCTTTGGTATTGAGAGGGCACATTGTTCCCTTGCTACAGTGGATACAGCTAACAAAAAGCAACCTAGATCTATCATTGTCAAATTCCTCTGATCTTCTGATAAGGAATTAGTGTTAAAAACTGCATGGTCCAAGGCACCAATTAAATTAAAAGAAGCTAGAATATGTTTTGACAATGATTATTCATCTGCAGTTACAGCAAAAATAAAAATATTCTTACCTTTGATAAAGGAACTGAAGAAAGCACAGGTGAAAACACACCTTTTGTTCCCTGCGAAGCTGAAGATATTTTCATCGGAAGGTATCAAAATATTTGAAGACATGGAATCAGCTCTGAACTATGTAAAAGTACATAAGATCTTGGAAAAAATAGAAGAGATGAAATGGGCTAATCCCATGCTTAAGAGAATGGCATCTAATCCCACTTGGAAGACTTCAGAGAAACAAAAAAGACTAAGAAACAAGTGACTTAAATATTTATGTTTGTAGTTTGTTATGTTTCTGGAATCATTGTCACTGTGTTAATTACTTTATGATATTTTCACTTACAAGGTAAGCCTGCTTTTTCTTTTTTCCATCCCATTCACATATAACCTTAAGTATACACATAATTTCATTTTTTACTTAAACTGAGCTAAAAGTTTATACTAATGGTAAATATATAATCATGGGTATTGTTATAAAGATATTCAAGATTGAAGGGTCAACAATTGGAGCCACTGTGTTAGTAAATTAATTACTTCTCATATATAAACTTTCTAGATTCTGTCTATAATCTCTAATTAATTTAAACTAATTACAGTCAGATCAATTCAATATATATAGATATAAGTAAATAAAAGTTCACTACACAATCATTTGTCATTCTATGTTATTCACACAGAATACTGTTTTTTATTTTATAGTTTATACCTTAAGAATAAATGTAAAACTTTTATATATGTTAAATTCATATGGTGATAATATGATTTGATAACTTTTCAACATTCTACTAAGTGTCATAAGTGAACTCTCTTACAGTTTTAAATATATATATATATATATATATATATATATATATATATATATATATATATATATATATATATATATATATATATATATATTTTTTTTTTTTAATGTGAATCTTAAATGGATTAATGGGGCTGTGTGATTTATTTAAAATGCTTTCTGCTACATTTGAAGCTGTGTGGTACGGTTTGGTTGTAATGGGTAGCTCAAACTCTTGCTGTGCATGTGAGCAGGCTATGGGAAGCTTACAGATGTCACACACATGAACTTTCCCTATACTTATTGAATACAGCTACATACTTGTTATTTTTGGTGTTTTTTTCACATAAAACAATGAAAGACAACTTCCAGAGACTCTGTGAAGCTCGAGCTTGTTGTCCACAAGCTTATTTCTTCTTATACTGCCTTATTTTCACAAAAAATCCTCTCTTCTAAAAAA
>NC_056735.1:446369563-446522160 GCF_019279795.1 Protopterus annectens | reverse complement strand
GGGCACTATTGGCATTACTGGCCAAGTAGCCCTGTTTGGCTGTGCTGATAGTGTGGTGACATCCCCTGTGTTTACTGGGGGAATATGCAGCATCTGGTGTATTGTAGTATTTGTCAAAAGAATCTGTTCTCTCACACTTGCAATTACACACACTACTACTCCCACACACACACACTTGGTATTTGGAGGATTCATACCCCTACCTAACTATACCATAACACGTGAGAGAGACGCATTAGAGAAGTGCATTATTCGGCTTACTAGGAGGTTCCTCTTCTCCGGCTGTACTTATAGGGTGCTGACATCATCAGTGTTTGGAAAGGGTAATGTGCATCATGTAGTGTGATCTCCTGATTGCAAAAAAGCACATGTCTTTCATACAGAATTGCACACACACAAACTCCCCACATCCAAACACACACACTTGCCATTTGCAGGTTTCAAACTCCTACCTATGTTATGACACTTGAAAGAGACGCTTTAGCAGAGTGCGCTATTCGGATTACTGGGAGGTGTCCCTTCACCAGCTGTATGTATAGGGTGCTGACATCATCAGTGTTTGGAAAGGGTAATGTGCATCATGTAGTGTGATCTCCTGATTGCAAAAAAGCACATGTCTTTCATACAGAATTGCACATACACAAACATCCCACATCCAAACACACACACGTGAGAAAGATGCATTAGCAGAGCACGCTATTCAAATTATTGGGAGGTTTCCCTTCTCCTGCTGTACTTATAGGGTGCTGACATCATCCGTGCTTAGATAGGGGAATGTGCATCCTGTAGAGTGCTTCCATGATTGCCAAAAGGGACATCTCCTTCACACAGACTTGCACACACATCAACCCCGCTCACCCACACACACACACACACACACACACACACACTGAGCATTTGCATGGTTCGAACTCCTACCTACCTATATTATGACACTTGAGGGAGACGCATTAGCAGAGCACGCTAACCGAATTACTGGGCATCCAATCTGCACCTGCAGTATTTATAGGGAGCTGACATCTTTATTTCTACAGAGGTGTGTACATCTAGTACTACCTGTCAGGTGGGGGATATCATATATATGCATTTGCAGCCACCTACGTCAGGGTCAGATATGCACATTGCACTGGCAGGTTATGTTCTATACCATCTTTCATGACCACAGGACCTGTAACACACAACACAACCAGTCCAGAACACCACTCCCACATCCAGGACACACACTTTGCTTCCCTGGGAACAGTGCCGGGATATGCAGGTGTTCACATACACCATTCCAGTTGTTAACATCAGGTACAGGCATATTGTGTATGACAACTACTCAGGCCTCTACCACTTTACCCTACAGCCACTACAATTTGTGGGTCCATGTGCTATGGCAGAACCACTCACCACAGCCACATGGGGGAATACATATTGCACCTGTCCATCTGCAACATGGGTATTCACTGTTCCACACCAGAGGTAGACCACCATTGTTGATATCTGACCATACCCACCTTTCCCTGGACATCCATATCCCATCCCCACCCCCAGGCAAGGTTGTCACTGCAAACAAACTGTATTTAGCACAAGCAGACTCTACACTTGTGAAGACTGGGGTGGACGACTTCAAAGGACCCATGCTGGGGGACTATACTGACCACTCTGCATAATCCTTGACAATTGCATTCTATGAGCATGTGTAAGGTTTGCATTGATCATGCTATCCCACATATACCCATGACTGCTCCACAACAAGAAACCTGTCAGGTGTACACCAGCCATATATGAGCTGTCCAACAGACAGAGTGAGCTAATACATTGCAGAGCTGTAGCCCACAGAGGGAGGACATCTGTGAACAGTACCGGCATGCCACTTCATTCCCACATAATCACCACAACACAGTGTTGACAGTGGAATTGTCCAGACAATGCAGATAGGGCTCCCCTCAGTCTGCTATTGATGGCCACTTACTGTTAGAGGTCCTCAGCAACCTTCTTCCAGCACACACCAACAACATGGCTGTGGCTTAGCACATTCAAACCCTGGGATCTCCACTGTGCCCCTGCTTGACAGAGGCACAGCGCACTAGCCTCACACGTTGCCTTATGTGACCTACTTTACAGTGGCACAGTAGCCTACTGTACTGGGGATGCAGATGCCAAGCACACTCTGGCTAAGCTGTTATTCCCTAGGGCAACAAGCCTAGTATTGACCTCTACACCTATATGTTCAATTGTCAGATGCACAATATTTGTTGTGCTGTTATACTGTTTTCAGGTCTTTATTGCCATAGCATTCCCTGTTCCTATGAACAACTTGTGTATCTGTGGAAGATGTTTGAATATGAGGGCGATCCACTATATCACTTATGTCTCTGTAGTCATTTACTGTGGGCACTGGGCAGATTTCTGTGTTGTGGTTGGTTCCTGGAATGACACGTACAAATACCAGATATGTGTGGCCAACTGCTAAATGGAGATATGGCCCAAGTGTGTGAGCATGCCCAGTTCAGCCTTTCCATGGCATGTTGTCTGACATATGCCTCATTTATCAAAGTGTGCGAGCATGCCCAGTGTGAGCTTTCCATATGTTGAACTCTGAAGTCCACCACATATTTGGGTGTGTGTGAACTTCAACAATATCTCACGTTTATGGTTGTGTGTTGGGTGTCATGTTGTGTACTAACTGGCCAACTGCTTCGTGTCTGCCACTACAGGGATTATACTGTGCCTGCAGGGATTGCATGGGATACTTTGCATACAGTTGTCAACATCCTTTCATAATGACCTAACACTGTAGTACCGTATAGTGTACTGGTTCAGTACTTTCACTGTGGTGGACAGTATCCTGGGCTTTAGTCCTATCACTGCTTGACATCTTCATAGTGAGCACAACAGACTGTGTAGGGGCCTGTTGTGCACATATGACCATGTTGCATTATGTTCAGATATGGACTACCTACACCAGGCTTGTCCAACATTGGTAGTGTATTCCACAACATAGGTGGACATAGGCAAACACTAGCGATGGTCCCTAGGCCATTTCTGATGCTAGTCACAGAGTGTGTTTGTCCTTCGACACACATTGTAACTGGAGTTTGCCATGACATATGCCATGGTTAGTATACTGTGCCTCCATCTACCTCTGATATAACAGTGATACCCAGGGTTAACCTACCATCTCCCATCCACTCATCAGGATTCCTCTTGAGGGGTGTCGATAGGTGACTCTATGGCTAACCTGTACTGGGAGTTTACTCAAGAGTGGAGGTGCCTTCTGTGTTATGGATCATTCTGTACAGCTTGTCCTATGTATGTCAGTGCTGGGGTTCAGGTCTCTCATGTGCATAGCTCACTGCCATTCAGATTGTACAAGGTGCAGCATGTCCATTGATTCCAGCTTGGACATGGCTTCATACATCAGGTACAGCTTGCCTCTGGCTGGGCAGTATGGCAGTGTGTGGAGCTGCAGTTTGTTTACTCAGGCAACACATGGCATCTGTTCATGCTCTTTGCTACTCCTGGTGGGGTACTGTTGTGGACTTTACAGTTGATGGAGGTGTCTGCTGAGGTATATCCCACAGGGGCTATTGTGGTCAATTGTGATGCTGATGAAGGATGACTGCAGAGCCACAGTGACCTCCCCTTATCTACATCTGACAACCTTCATGATTGGGTGGGTAAATGGTATGTTTCTGCGAACACTACAGCCACATGTTTGTCCAGTGCAGGATATCTATCACCTTGTGTCCCCAGGTCTCTCATTACATGTTAGGTATGTAATGGGTTAACACCTGTGTGGTAATTTGTGGGCACTTACTGTATATCCACGGTGGTTGTCTATACACAGTTCTGCAATTAGCTTGCTGACATGGCTATGGCTCCAGTTGTCTGTTTCTAGGTGGCCCTTTTGTGGGTTGCTTGTGTCAGCTGGGGGTCGGATATGGTGGGCTGTTTGTACTCCTCTGCATACATGTTCAGTCACAGTCCTTCCATGTTGGCCTGTACCTATGGGACATATATACGGAATGGGGGGGTCCTAGGACTAAGCCTTGTGGGATGCCACTCATATCTGCTTTGTAGTCTGACATGGATGCAGCATGTCTGACCATGTCAGTTCTGTCCTTGGTCTGGTTTGCAACCCCTCTACTGACATAGGGGTATATATTTAAGCTGGTGAACATATCCATACTGAACTCGTAGGGTATTGTCTGGAAGCATATGCATGGTCCAGCTACGCTGTGTGGACCACATTGCCCTCATCAATGACCTTAATGACTGTTTCAAATGGATCGAACATGTTTAGGGGCAGGATCTGCAGTTATGACAGCCACACTGTGTAGGGTCCGGTATCAGTAGGTCCACGATCGCTTTATGTCTGCTGTACATACTGATCCTTTCCATAGCTGTGCAGACCAAGCTTGTCAGGATCCTGGGGTGGTAGTTTGCAGTATCCATTCAGGCAACACCTTTGTTGTGAAGGACCACTGTTGTTGTACACTGCTCTTTGGGTACATATCCTGTGGTAAGGCTGACATTGGGCAGTAGTGTGATTTGGCATTCCATTATTCTTGGAGTCCATGTTGGCCTCAGCCCAGGACACCATCACATACCTTTGCTGCTGTGTGTTTTGCTTTGCAGATGATGGCTGTTACCTCAGCATCTGCAATGTCAGGGGACCAGCAGTCTGCTGGGATAGATATTTTGCATTCTGGGGGGGGGGGGGTTTGCACTGCACCTGTCAGGTTGTATGTTGGCAATATATGTGTGTGTTTGGTATGTTGTTTGTAATATCTGTGTGATTCAGAGCATATCTGTGGATTCCCAACATGGTTCCTACCATCAGTTAAGTAAGCCTTGTGATTATCCTTAGTGTCCTGTACAATTTGTATCTTCATAGGTTCATACTAGGCTATCCACCCTAGGGCATTAGTAAGCCAAGCCAGAGTGTGTGTGTCTTTCTCCGCCCCTTGCTATGTGACTATTATGGCCATTTATGATTTTCTTTACTGTGCCTCTGTCTGGACGTGACACAGTGAAGACCCCCAGTGTACATGCACGATCATCCATCCACTTGGCAATATTCCTGTTGAGGGGTGTCAGTGAGGGGCTCTGCCTAACATGGATTGGGATCCTGTTTCTGGGTGTGGGGAGCCTCTGGGTTATGTATCTGTCCCTCCAGCACATCCTGTTTCATTATGTGTTGAGGCTGACATCTGTCACTCTCACAGCTCCAATGGCTTTGATTTCCTGTGGTGGAGCATGTCCATTACTCCTGTGTTGGACATGGCCTTGTACAACAGACATACAATGCCTCTGTGTAGGCAGTCTGTGACTGCATTCAGCTGGGGTGTCTACAGCCAGGCAGCATATGACATATATTTGACACCCTTTATCCTCTTGGTGGGGTACCTTTGAGGTCTTCCGAACCGCTGCAGGTGTCAGGTATGGTACATCCCATATGAGTCATTGTACTAGATTATGGGTCTGATAAGGGAACAGTACAGGGGCACAGTGACCTCTGTTGATGTAGATGTGAATCCTTTCATGATACAGTGTCCAATATCGACAGTCTTCCTAGCCACATTGGCATTGTGAGTGTCACATGACAGGTTACTGTCGACTTGTGTCCCTAGGTCCCTGATTACTCCTTAAATACATAATGGTTTACCACCTATGTGGTAATTTGTGAGTACCTTGTCTGGTATTTGGTGGGACATTCATACTGTCCAGTGTCTTCAGGATGTCTGGGTGGGGTTCTTGTGTGTGAGAGTGTGGTCTGTCGCATGCTACAGACTGTACAGCAGTTTTGACTACACTTAGGTGCACATGGGTGGTCTCCGCTGCTCCGTGCATTGTCAGTTACCTGGCCGTATGGGTGTTTGTGCTGCATATGGATACTCCCCCTCCTTTGATGTTTTGGTCCAGGTGTTGGGACCATAACGCATGATATGTGGTATAACCTGGTAGTGCTGGTGTGCTATCAGTAGGCTTGCAGCAGGCTTCTGTCACTGCACAGACATTGATGTTCTCCATACTGGGAAGTGCCTCAGGGGCATGCATATTGCAGTTTACACATCTGGCATTGGTCAGCATTATCCTTATGTTTCTTACCACTTATGTTTTCTAGGGTGGTGGGTTAGTCTTTTGGCCTTGCCTATACGGCTCTATGGAGGTGGCAAAGGCCTTATCCAGTATCCAGACACCCAGGGGTAACAGGTGCAAGCCATCCCTGGAACAGCAGCATGGCTTGTCATGCATGACATCTCAAGCAGTCAGACATTAGACCCTCTTGGACTGACAGCTGTAACTGTGCCACCTGTTAAAGCTGATCATTCTGTGTTTGTACTGTGGCATCATTCTTGGTGAGGGTTGGATGCTGCAAACGGCCAGTGTCATACCGGCCTGGGGTACACACTCAGAGAGCTCATCCATGTCTCTTTTCATGTAGTCCAGGGAGGTACATCTCAGGTCATTCACACCAGCATGGACAATGAGTGCATCACATTTCTGCTTGCTTTGGGGTGACCTGCATACTTGTGTTATGTGGCATATTGTGGCAGCCTACAGGCAGCTTACTGTACCCTTTCCCTTGTTCAGTCTGGTGAGTGGGACAGCAGTGTGTCTGCCTATACAGACACCTATTACAACTGTATCAGGCATGTTGTTTCTCCTTCTGGCCTGTGACTGTTTGGCACACCAGCTTTGTGTACTATGTGTTGCATGTGCTATGTTTGGTGGTTGTGGTTGCTTGGGATCTGCTTTGGAGGCTTCTGTTGGTATGGTGTGTTTGTAATTAGGGCCTCTGGGAATGTTTTTCTGTGTTTATGTGTTTGGTTTACAGTTGTGATAGGTCTATGTGGGACTGGGTTTGTGGTGTATGTGGTTACCTTCTCCTCCTGACTAGTTTTGACAGTACTGAGTTGGGGGATCTCAGCCTCCGGTTTGGATACATGGTTGCATCTCTCACATATATTTGTATTTATTGGGGGGAGTTGTGGGTTGTCTGTGTACTTGAGCCAGGTGTCACATTGCCTCTGGATTCACAGATTCTACTTGTTGTGGCTGGCCTTAGTGGATTGTATGTGTGGACATATTTTATTGCCATACTACTGATCAGTGATTACTTCCCTTTTTATGTTTGCTCTATCATGTAGTAGCTTCCTCATTCTCTTGCATGGTTTGGTAATGGCTGGAATCCAGCATGCCAGATGCCTGCGTGTATGGCATTGTGTCTTGTTATTTGTGATTGCATACTCCAAGCATTCCTGGCTGTGTTCATGGAATGCCTGTATAACATGTTCTGCAGTGTGTCCCATATTCTGCACTTGCACAGGGCCTTTCGTGGATTCCACATCAGTTTGGAGGGGTGCAACCTATGCTTTACACATGTTTTTCACTGTGGTTTTCTGGCCAGGGACTGTGGTCAGGATGTGTATATCCAGTGTGATTACTCTATGGTCTGGTCTTACCAGTGAGGGATACACTTCTCATCTTGCCATCCAGTACTCATGTTGCTGATTATCACATCCAGTATGCTTACCCCTCTTGTGGGAGTGGTACATTGTTCCTGGGCATTTGGGTTTATGGATTCTGGGAACTTTTCTCCTACTGTGTTGGTGCTAGTATAATGCTCCCAGTGTATGTCTGGGTATTTTCAGTCAAGCAATATAATGTGGTTTGGGGGGCTTGATATATTCATGTATTCCAACATAGGCCAGGTGCAGTTCCTGGTATTAGGACAGTAGTCGGTAGCAGGCTATATACTGGGAGGCGGTTTTAGCCATTGGTATTTGACCATGGCTAATCCATGCTGCTTCTTGTTGTGGTACCAACATGGGGGTGTGGTTATCCTTGACATTTATTGCTAGTCACCCTCCTTTTGTAGCTTGTTCCATGTTTTGCGGCTGTACAGCACAGTATGAGGTGTAACCTGGTAGTGTTAGGGTGCTGATGTGAGCCTTGACCCAGTTTTCTATTACAGGACTGATATCAACATTCTCCATACTGTGTGCTTTTACACTGCACACATCTTGCTGTTTAGACTTCTGGCATTGGGTAGCATTACATCTAGGTTCCTATCCCTTGTGGTACCTATGAAGGTGGGTTTGTGTTTTGAGACTTACCTATTCAGGGCATGCTGTGGGTACTGACAGCCTTTGCCAGTATCCATGGGGCCTGGACTGATAGGTGCACGCCACCCCTAGCAGGCGGTGCATCATGTAATGCTCTGCATGTCTCCCCAGGCTGAAACACATTGGCTCCCCTTTGACTAACTGCATTACTTCAGCCAGTTATTTCAATTGATCATCCCATCGTCATTTTGTGGCTTCATGCTTGGTGAGGGTGGATGTTAGTCAGGGTCCTCAGGTGTGCATATAGTACATGGTGTTACATTACTTAACACATGGCATTCATGCCTCAGGTGATGCTGCAGGGCTGCCTCTGTCAGATGCGCATATTACACTCCCTGTACATGTTTGTGAGCAGGTCATGTCATTTTAGGCATCCCTGTTATTATTTGAGTGAGTCAGAGGGGGTATCATTCCCAGGGTTCCTACTGAGCCAGTGTATGTGCTATACGTTGCCTCTTTGCCAAGGCCAGGGCATACTGGGCACACCTCCTTCTGCCTACTGGGGCAGGCTCAGGTTGTTCCTCCTCCGAGTCACGCTCTGCCTGTGATGGCCTTGGCAATGGTGGGGGGCTGTTTGGCCCAGCCCTATGCTGGTCCTGCTGCAGCTGTTTTCGCAAGATCATATTATGTAGCATATTATATACCATGACAATTTGGGTACATGTAGTTGGTGTGTTCTGCAAGGCTCCACCAGATGTGTCCAGACACCGGAACCATGACTTGAGCAGCCCAAACACACGCTCTATTACATTACGTGTTTGTGCGTGTGCCTCATTATGGCGTTGCTGTTCAGGTGTGTGTGTGTTTCTGATGGGTGTCATCAGCCACGGCTCCAGTGCATAACCTGCATCCCCCACTAGGTGTCCATGTGGGATGTCCCCATTGGCAAATGTCTGGTACAGCTGCGTCAAATGCCAGATGTGGGAATCATGGTGGCTCCCAGGGCAACCAGCACACACATTCATTATTATGCCCTGGGCATCACACACGACCTGACAGTTGATGGAGGGGAAGCCCTTGTGGTTAATGTAGGCCCTACCCCGCTCACCGGCTGGTGCTTTGATGCGTATGTGCGTGCAGTCTATTGCACCCACTACCTCAGGGTATTCCGCTATTTGCTGGAAGAGACACATATTGCTGGCCAATACCTCACGGGCATTGGGGAAATATACATGATCACCGACATGTGCTGACATGGCATCCAGGAACTGGTGCAGTACCCTAGAGGCTGATGCCTGTGATATCCCCATCATATCACCAGTTGGTCTTTGGAAGGTACCTGCTGCTAGTATTCTTCGGCCAACACATACCTTCGTTTCCACTGGGATGGGTTCCCCTCTGTTGGTTCTGTTTGAGAGGTGTGGCCTGCACAGCTCAACTATTTGCTGTAGGAGCTCTCTGTCCACTCTATAGCGCTCTACTATCTCCAGCTCATGTAACCCGTGGTAGGTGACCCTGGGCCTGTACACTCTTCTCCGTCTCCTCACTGTGGGTTGTCTGGCACCATCTGCATTGACACCACCCTCAGCAAGTCGCCTATGTCTCATTATGACAGCTATGGCAGCCCCTAACATTTCTGCTCTGAGTTCAGCTTTTTCAGTTTTCACTTCTAATAGCTTACTCCTGTCTTGCAGTGTCTCTTGAGAGAAACATCCTGCACTGCTGTTTGCAGAGTTTTAAGTGCTGGGCTGGGCTACTATTCTGCCTGTGTAATTGCCTGCTTCTAATTGTTTTCACCTGCTAGCTCCAGCAGTATTCCCTGCTAGCTTCCTACTAATTCTGTTGCTTCCTTTTTCCTTTCTGTTTCCTCAGGGGGGTGCAGCGTGCATACCAGCAGAAACACGCTCACAGTGGCTTAGATGTGTGCACACATGCTTACACGGTTCAGGATCTGCCTATTCAGGTTAAAATGTGCGCACACCAGCGCAAACAGTGTTAAACATCTACCAACACGCTCCCACATGCTCAGTCTGCCTTACACGCGCGCACACTGCCCTACTCGCGCTTCATGGCGCACACACGTGTGCATGCACGCCCAGCAAGAAACTTTGGTGTAAGTAACAGTGTACACCTTCCATTTCTTGATTTTCCCATGCTTATCTTGTGGCACTCCTCTTTCCCTGATCTGTGTCTGTCATCTGTCATGTTACACTGACCTCCAATGAACTGCATTTCTTTCTACCATTCCCCCCTGTGATGTCACCTATCTCCTACTCTATTCCTCCCACTTATGTATCTCTTACACTACTCAGACTGTGCTCATTTGCTATGTGACTGTGGGATTCAGTATCCTAACCCTCATTTACATGAGATTGCCTACTAATGCTTAGTTACATGTCTTAGACTCAGCTTCCCCCCTTAGCAACCACTTCACGGTGGCCATGTTGTTTTTGGTCTGCTGGTCCCTGCATTGTCATTCCATGTATTGCATAAAAAAAAATATATATATTTTCTTTATATTTGCATCGGGTTACCTTGCCAATGGCCACATATTTGGCCATTGGCATGCTGCCTGACACATATGCACCCTTTATTTGGAGCTGACATGGCTCCGTTGTGATTTTTGCAGAAACGTACTCAGTTGTCAACTGAGTACATTTATGCAGCTAAAACATCTCTTACACAGGCTGGTTTCTGCTCCGTGGATCACTAATATACCTCATTTGCATACCTTTCGGCTGCAAGTGAGGTATTTAGCATATCCACGCCCAGTCCGTGCAAGAGACGTTTTAGCTAGTCTCTTACACGGAGTTTCGGGCTGTTCCTGGATCGCGAGGCTTGCATGGAGTGTTACACGTCTCTTACACTCCGTGCAAGCCTTCGTGAATCCTACCCATTAACTTTTTAAATACTAATAAATATATAGTTATTGCCATTCTGAACATTCTAAAAAGAAAAGAGAAGTAGCAATTCTCTGCAACAGAATTCTCCCTTTACCTAGAATTATTAAATCTTATCAAGACAATAAAGGGATGTTTTGCCTGGTGACAAGTAAAATAAATACAACACTTTTCACTTTAGTAAATAACTATTGGTTATCGGGCATTGTAACCAGTACCATTAAACAACAATTGAACCAAATTGTATCTCATTCTGCGGGTAATATTATTATGGCAGGGGACATTAATTGTGTTTTAAATGAAAAGGACTCTAGCACTTCAGGAAACAGGAAGATAGCCTCACAAGCTAAACAACTAATACAATTTATGGATACACATCATCTAAAAGATATACATGACTATACAGACTTGAGCTCACCTCAGTTTGCATTCTATTCTAATAGATTCAAATCATATTCTAGAATAGACAGGGTAATTATATCCACGCAAATAATAAATGATTTAATAAACACCAAGATTGTGTCTTGCCCTATTTCAGATCTTAATACAATTATATTTGAGCTTAATTTAAATGATACCCCAATGACTCATATAAGAAGAATACCTGCATATATAACTCAATTAAAAGAATTTCAAACATGTTTTGAAGAAGAAACAAAAAAATTTATAAAAAACAATCTAACATCTAACTCTCATGACATTTATGTATGGGATGCATTAAAAGCTTATTTATATGGACAAATAAATAAATGTTAGTATAACAAATGAAAGTGCTGGGACGAAGATTTAAAAAAAATACAAGATAAACTAGATAGATTACATGTCAAAGTTAATGACAAGTTCACTCCTAAAAATATCAGAGATGAAATAAAACTAAGGTGGAATATAGTGCAATTTTACATCATAAGACTATGATTTCCTTAGAGAAATTTAAATTCCTAGCCTATTCAGTAAACTAAAAACATTTAACCAACCTTGCAAATAAAACAAAAAGAATCAACAAACATAATCATATTAAAGAAATATACTCATCAAGAAAAAAGAAAAAAGTTTATAATATACATGGCATAATAGATGAATTTAGACATCATTTTCACACGATTAATCAAACTTCTCAGATCATTCAACCAATAGATAAAATAAAACAATACATTAAAAAGAACTTGTATGCCAAACTCAACAAACAACAGTCAGAAATCATAGACAAACAGATCTCCTTAGTGGACATACAAACTCAAATTAATAAACTTAATCAGAACAAAGCACCAGGCAATGATGGCATCATTCCTGAATTGTATAAAATTATGCGTAATACAGCTATTTCTTTACTACATAACATATTTCTTATAGCCCATAATGACATAATTTTGCCTCCGTCTTGGAAATATACCTTTATTTCGCCCATTCTAAAATCTAGTAAAGATCCTAAATTATGTACCTCATATAGGCCCATAACTCTTTTAAATATTGACTACAAAATGTTTATGAATATATATGCTGACAGATTAAAATTTTTTTTACCCCAGTTAATTAATGATGACCAAACAGGCTTTGTAACTAATAGAAGTACATATGATAACATCAAACGGTCTCTTATTTTAATTGATTATTCACACAGAAAGAAAAAAACAAATTTTATTTTGACCAAATCATTAATACTCTTCAATACAGTCATACCTGGCTGTGTAAAAAAAAGTTAAATATTCCTTACTTTGGGCAATACTGGCAGTAGCCAGGAAAACTATAGCAAGGAACAGGATATCTGAATCCTCTCCTTCCTATAATGATTTTAAGAAAATTCTAATGAAAGTTTGTCAATTACAGATTGCAACTTTGACATCTAGAACATCTATAAAAACTTATAACTATCATTTATGGGTTAATTTACAGAATGTGTTGAAAAGACATTGACAACGATAACATATAAATTACATTTCAACCTCTCTATGTGTTATATATATATATATATATATATATATATATATATATATATATATATATATATATATATATATATATATATATATATATATATATTTATATGGAAAAATCAAATACTAGTCAACATAATGATATTCAAAGGATGTCTTTGAAAATAGTTTTAGTAATTTCATTTTATTTGTTAAACATTGTTATGTGAATGCCTATGTGAACATCTTTTGAATTGTACATATTTTTATGTTAAAAGAATATGTAAGTGTTTATACTTATCTCTTTAAAATCAATAAAATTGTTTTAAAAAAAAAAGAAAAAAGGAGTGGGACTCCTGTGGCATGGTGGGGGAACTATAGAAAGCTACAATTTGGATTGCAGTTTTGCCCAGAGTTAGCTGCACTTGGATAACCTTGGATGCATTATGCTGAGCAACTAGCCTGGAGGTGTGGATATCCTTAATGAATATGGACACACCTCCACCTTTGGTGATCCAGTCCAGGTTAGGTGGCCGAAAAGTGTGGTATGAGTTATAGCCTGGTAATGCAGGGGTGCTCTCTGGAGCCTTGAACCAGGTCTCAGTCACTACACAGATATCAATGTTCTCCACTTTAAGGAGTGCCTCGAGGGAGTGCATTTTGAGATTTAGACTTCTAGCATTGAGTAGCATTACCCTCAGTTTTTGCTTGTCTGCTCCTGTTACAGTGGTGAATTTGTCATTTAAATCTTGCCTAAAAAAAGGCATTATAGGGACACCAAGAGCCTTAGCCAGTATCCGGAATCCCAGGGGTTCATAGGTTCATAGGTAGGTTCATAGGTAGGTACTAGGCTATTGGCCCAAGGGCCTATGTAAGCCTAGCCAGCAAGTTTCCCTGGCTTACGTCACCCAAGAAAGTTATTTTCCTGTGCCACTGTTGAGCAGAGTCACAGAAGTGATCCCCGGGGTGTATTTTTTCCCATCCACTCATATATGTTCATAGGTAGGTGACAGGTGTAGGCCATCTCTGGCAAAGCATCGTGGCCTGTTGACCATGTCATCCCAGGCGCAAACAGATACTGGATCCCCTTAGAATTACACCAGAAGCTTAGCCAATTGTTGAAGTCAATCATTTTGTTCTTGTACTGCGGTATCATTCTGGGCAATGGCATGATGCTACTCAGGGCTAGGGTCATACCTGCCTGGGCTACAAGATCAGAGAGATCTTCCATGTCTCTCTTAATGTAGTCCAGGGAGGTATGTCTCAGGTCATTCACACCAACATGGACAATGACAGAGTCATATTTGTACTTGTTGTGGAGTGACCTGAGTGCGTGGGTTATGTGGTGGATTCTGGCATCCGAAAGGCAGCTGACAGTAACCTTCTCCTTGTTTAGCCTGGTGAGTGGGACATCAGTGTGCCTGACTATAGAGTCACCTATGACTAGTGTGTTGGGTATGTTGTTTTGCCTTATGGGCTGTGGTTGAGTGGCACACTGAGTCTGTGAACTATGTGTCATTTGAGTTGTGTTGGGGGTGGAGGTTGCTTGCGTTTCTGCTTTGGAGGTCTCTGTTGATTGAGCAGATTATTATTGAGAGCCTCCATGAATGATTTTGTTTCTATATGTGGATTTTGGTGGTGTAGGTTTAGTGGGACTATGTGATGAGTGTGGTGTGGTGTAATTGTTTACCTTCTCCTCTTGACTGTCAAGTTCAGTCTTGGTTGGAGAGAGCACCTCCAGTTTGGCTAGATAAGTGCATCTCTCACAGGTTGTAGTGTTGAGTGGGAGGAGGAGAGGGTTGTCTGTGTACATGAGGCAATTGCTACATTGCCCCAAGATGCCCACATTCATCAGATAGACATGAGAGAACACTGGGAGCTGCCCTTGGACATGCCTGAATAAAAAATATTTTCCTGTAGACAAGTGAGGAAAGTGAGTACAAGAGCTGTTTTTCTCTAGGTAATGAGGAAGGCTGAGTGCTGTAGTAATTTGTAGTTTATTTAGTGATTATAACAATTTCTGAACAAGTGCTGAGCATGAATAAGCAAATTCAAGTGCTAAAACTAAGAATCTGAACTAGACTAGTTATAGGAAAGAAACAAGTGAAAATGCCAGCTTTTAAATCAGAAAGTTGAAAGAGATGGAAAAATTGCCCAAACGGCCAATAACTACAATTTCTGGGCCAGAAACCACTCCTTATGTGGTAGATAGGTTACCTAGTGCTTACCACTCCCACTGATAAGCTAGAAGGCTTCCCTCCAGCACAGAAAGGCTTGGGGAGGGGCTCAGGAGCTTACAAACAGTCCTGGATACAGCAAATCTGTATCTGGACTAGACTAGTTACAAGAAGTGGGAAAACAAGTGCAAATGCGGGATTTTAAATCAGGAAGTTGAGAGAGATGGAAAAACTGCCCAAAATGCCAATAACTACAATTTCTGGGCCAGAAACCACTCCTTATGTGGTAGATAGGTTACCTAGTGCTTACCACTCCCACTGATAAGCTAGCAGGCTTCCTTCCAACACAGACAGGCTTGGGGGCTCAGAAGCTTACAAACAGTCCTGGATATAGCAAATCTGTATCTGGACTAGACTAGTTACAGGAAATACAGGAAACAAGCATATTTTTTTTGTTGCAGTTAAGCAGAACACATAAATTCTAGCAAAGTTTTTTTTTTTTTGTAAAGGAAAGGGAAAGGGGAGAAGCAGAAGATAATTCAAGGTTAGGATACTAAGTGGTTTGGCCTTCTCAAATGTTCTCTCTGTATTAGGTAGAATGAGCTAATGACACTAGACTGGGAGGAGTATCCCAGATCAAATTTACAGGGGCAGGCAACTGCAAGGCCACCAAGTATAACAGCAAGACACCAACAGGGAGGAAGGGTGGGGGACAATACTAAAGCTACTAGCCTACACTCTTTTATACAGTAAACACTACAGAAATGTTTATCACAGCAGAAAAACAACATTGAGCCACAATTTGAAAGTTTTAAACAGATAAAGGAACAAGGAGACTCTACAGAATGCTTTTAACTGCAAAAAATGTGATGCTAACCTTTATGTATAATTCCAAAGTTGTGTGCAGTTGACAGTTATTTTATATGCACTCTGTGTAGGTTACTGCCACCTGTGTACTGTTTCTATGTATGGGCCCCTGTTCATGGCATGTCCAGCTTTCCGACGGTGACAGATATTGACATATAGGCAGTGAGAGTGTACAGCTGCTGACATGGGTGTAGCTGAGAAGCAGTGTGGTTGGCATTGCAGTTGTTGGAACATGGCCCTGTCGACCACTGTGCTGTACCTAGGCCACTTAGACACAACCATCCAGTCCCACATGCTGACCACTTCCAGGCAATATTAAGCACATAACAAACTTACCACACTGACTCCTGCATATTGTACACATGCAACAATGTAAATTGGGACAGCTCTGGCAATCTGTGCTCCAATGATATTACTCCTCAAACTTACATTTCTACATGGGATTGTGGGGGGGGGTGCACACCTGAAGACTTTAAACATTTGCAATGACTGTACTGGTATTTCAGTTACTCTGTTGGCTTCCATTTCATATTGTATTGTGACCTATCATGCAGAAAGGAGGCATATCAGTAGAGTAGAAATGTTAGATTTTAATGGCATAAATTTCAGTTTCAAATTTTTACCCTTCAGAACAAAAATGCAACTGCCATACCTGTTGTAGTATGTCTGTGTAGGTCTGGAGGGGGGGCTGTTCACCATTTCCATCATTTGGGAGCCTTAGCCCGGCCTTTCTTTATGGTCATCTACACCTGTCCTGCTGGGTGAGGCTGGTGGTGGGTATGTGACCCTCACTGACGTCCATGTGTGTGACCTATTGACACTCACAGTTATTTGGGCCATCACATGTACTGCGGTGGAGGTTGTCACCTTGTGTAGTACTGCTAGTATGTTGACACCAGTATTTGATATGGATTTCCTGCTGACCCATATAGCTGTCAGCTGTCTGCTGCTATATCATTCAGCCACCCAATTCCCTTCATGCTTGCATCCATGCCATACATACAGCTATCAGAACATACTACTCCTAGCTTCTCCTTCTAGGAAGCAACTAAAATATTTAAATTCTTTATTAATTAAATTTCTATGGCATCCTCAAAAACCGAGAATTAAATATGACTGGCACTATAAAATTGGACTGAAGGAGAAATTGCTTTTCCTAATCTTGAACTTTATGAAGATGCTATTATTCTTAATATAACAAGTTTATGGTTAAGCCCGAAATACTCTTCAAATTGGAAATATTTACATAAAGCAATCCTATTAAGTAATATTAAATCTGTAACTAAGGGTATAGACTGCTCTGAAAATAATATTTTTCATAGTAATTAAAGAATTATTTTTTAATAGTGAGGTGAAAAATGTAAAATGTATTCCTATAATTAATTATATCTTGCAAAATTAAAAAAAGTAATAAATAAAAATCTACGTCCATCTTAATGTTCCCAATAATCTTAACCAATGGTTGTTTGGACTCCTTTAATATGGAAGAAAATGGTTTAATATTTTGGTACCAATTTTTAGGAGACAATAATATTCATGACATCACTTATCTCTTAGCTAGATATAATGCCTCCCATAATAATTGGTTAAATATACAAATCTTTAGAGAGTTTATCCCCAGCTGGTCTTTGGAAGGTAGCTGTGGCTAGTATTCTTAAGCCTACACATACCTTGGTTCCCACTGTGATGGAATCCCCTCTGTTGGTTCTGTGTGTGAGGTGAGGGTGGCATAGCTGGATAATTTGCTGTAGAATGTTCATGTCCACCCTATAGCACTCCACTATCTCCATCTCATGTAAGTGCTGGTAGGTTACCCTGGGTCTGTATACTCTTCTCCTCCACCTTACTGTGGGTCAGTTGTCAGCATTCTCCTCCTCACCACCCTCAGTCTCTAACACATATTGATGGAGTAAAGCAGCAGCAGTCTCTAACATTTTTAGTTAGTTTTGCCAGTTAAAAATCCCCCATCTGTGCGCAGTGGTGGAGTAGAGTTTGTGGAAAAAAACAGTCTGAAAGGTGTTTGCATAGTTTATAGTAGTGTGCTGGGCTGCTGCATGTGTAATTGGCTGATTCTAATACGTTCCACCTGCCAGCTATGCAATTTCTCCTTGATTGCCTTCCTAATGCTGTTTCCCCTTCCCAATTCATCCCTATTTAAGCTCCGAGGCATGCCGCACATACCCAGTGCTGAAATATAAACAGTGTTGCCATTTCCTCTTTTTTAAATTTTTTTTTAAATGTTTAAAACCCGGTGCGCCGTGCACACCCGTTTAGCCTATGTACATAGTGCTCAGGCACATCTGACACGTTCCCAACCTTAACTGTGCTTCGCTAAGGGCAAAGACAGGCAACAAAGCTCCAATGAGCTTACAGGAAGCATGACACCCCCCCTAATGAAGTCATTCAGCTCTCAGACATGCACTGTTGTATTGCTGTACCTACACGGTTAGGTACAAGCTAACACTTTGAAGAAATACGTGATTCAGTATAACTCAGCTCATTTGCATACCCCAGTGTGGTCATTAGTTACTGCACTAAAACGGACCATTTCCCCTTGACAGCCACTGCTCCCTGGTATTGTTTACATTCTGCATGCCATTGACTATAATGGCAACATGCAGATTTAACTTAAAATTGAGTTTCCCCATTTTTTTTTTTATTTTTGGCCCGATCACGTTTGCGCGTCACTGCCCTATGTTTAAACGTCTGAGATCAGCCAAAAAAAAAGTTTAATTTTCATAATAATTAATCACTTTTTTATGCCAGTGGCTTTATAGTTGGCCATTGGCATGTCTAATGTACACAATACATGCTTTTTTCACGAGCTATCATGCCTCCATTTTGTCATTTGCAGAAATGTACTCGGTTATTTTCCAAACATATTTCTGCACTGACATTGTTCTAGCACTGAGACCTGGCAACTTGGTGAATCACTAAATCACCTAATTTGCATGTTTTTCACCAGCAAATGAGGTGATTTGCATGCCGCATGGTTTTCCATGCTAGAACAGTGTAAGACCACTCGTGCATGTGAAAACGGCACTATCCTGAATTGCTCGGCGGCCTTTTTCCATGCAGGAGCAGCTACACTGCTCCTACATGAAAAATACAGCTTCCTGAATCCCGAGGATTGAAAGTACAACATGTAATTTTGCTAAGGATAAAAAGGTTAACTGTTGTGGATATGAGGTAGAGAGAACATGTTTAGAGAATTATAGCATTATACACATATATAACTGGCAAGGAAAGAGATAATCTGTTTCACTAATTATTATACTATATGGTGGTTGATATGAAAACTATAATTTACAGGGGACATTGTGATTTAATGGAAAAATGTAAAAAGAAAGGGAAAGATGTAAAAGAAAATCTGGGAAGTGATAAAATGTGGTAAATTAACTGTGTGGAACAAAAGCCAGTAGACTTATAAAAGAGGAGATTTGGATCTGAAATTGATTATTTTGTGTTATACAATGACTGGCCATTAATATTCCAAAATAAGCAAGCTGACTGGTCAGCCCAATCAGTGTGCTTGTTTTTTTTTTTAATGAAAAGAAAAACAGAGCAGCAGAGACCTTTTTTCTATTGCTTTTTTCCCAAAGCACTGATATACTGGGTATGCGTGGGAACGCAGGTCCCATGTGCATGCGCAGTACATCAAAAAAGGCAACAGGATATATACCAGCTGTGGAAGGACAGCAAAGTGCCATTATACAAAGTCATTATTTAAGAAAAGTAAGTATTTTGTTTCTTAAATGATGACATTGTGTAATAGCAATAACCGACTCTGTGGTGTGGTATATTAAGATTTACCCATGGTTGGCTTTATTTAATCACTCGTGATTAAACCACACCACCCTTGGATAAATCTTAATATATCACACTGACTTCATCAGTTATTGCTTAATTATCAAAAAGTTTGGGGGTAGCATATGATGATACAGTTATGATGGTTTTTTAGGCCATTTAATAATATAGATATAGATCATGGAAGAAAGAGAGTATATCAAAATAGGAAAGGGAATAAAAAGAACAAATGAGAGATTATGGGACAAATTTGAAGAGTGCAAATTATTGCAGTTTTAGTATAATTGTTTAACTGTGCGGGATTTCTATAAAAAGCGGTCTGAATGGTAGACTGAATTTATGAAGTATAATAAGTGGTTTTTTTTCATTGGCAGGATGGTATAAGAAAGAAAGAGAAAGGAAATTAGAGAAAATGTTTAGAAGTGTATTAAAGAAATTAGAGAATAATACAAGAAAGTATTATGATACGGAAAAATAAATATATTAAATAAATCAAGAAAAAAATAAGGCATTACTGTTTAGGCAGAAATATTATTTACAAGGGACAGTGAAGTAGGTATCTGTATATCTGGGTAAAATAGGAAAGCACAATATTAGTATGATGAGGGAAATGTAAAAGGAGAGGTAAAAAGAACACAAGAGCAAATTATAACTATTTTAGTACAACTTGCAGAAAATATGTATAAGAGTAAAAAGAAAGAAAATAAAGGAGAATGGAAAGTAAAACAAACCAGAATGAGTTAAGGAAAAAAAAAGAAAAATAAATTACTATTATTGAACTGAATGAAGTAATTAGGAAAGTGAATGCTAATTCTGTTTTAGGCTGAGGTTGTATAAGATATAACATACAAGAAATTAATGGATTAGCAAAGCTAGCACTTTGCAAATATACTGAATGAATGGTTATATGGAGGGTTTGTTTATGATGAGTTATGCAGTGCTGTATTAAAATTTATATGGAAGAAAAATGAGAAGAATGAAATAAAAAAATGGAGACCCTTCGCACTAAATGACACAGATTATATTGTTTTATGTGACTAATACACATGAGAATGGAAGGAAGAATGAGGGATATTATGGAAGAAAGTATAATGGTATAAAGGGGCGGGAATGTCAAGGGATGTTGTGAGAAAATTGTGGATGATATAAGTAAAATGGAGGATGTGAAACTCATGGTAGGTGATATTAGCAAGGCATTTGATACAATAGAACATGACACTTAACTGTATCTAATTTTGTGGTATTCATTAAAGGTTTTGTGAAGTTTTCTGTGGAGGTTTTGGATTTATCTGTAACTTACCTTTTAGCTGGCAGTCACTTTTGGGCTAAATTCAATGAGTGGTGAATGTACTGTATTTGGACATCCGATCGAGTATTTACATCTTGCAAATTGTCTTGTTCTTTCTGCTAGTAGGAACTGATTGTTTTCTTTGGATTGTCTGTGTTATCTGTTTTTTTTTTTTTTTTTTTTTTTTTGTGCATATACCATTTATTTTTGGAGTTAATAGTTGAGAGCAAGACAAACAGACAATTTTCTATTAAAGTAAATCCTGACTCAGGTGTTGTAGGGAGGCAAGGTTTTTCACTGAGCACGTGTCAGTTGAATCATCTGCATACTTGCACTAATTTATGGTAATTCACAAAGATGTTAAATAGAATTGGACCCAGTATAGATCCTTATGGGATTCCAACAGCTACAAGGAGAATGAAGGAGATATCAATCAGCCATTTTACAACTTGCTGTCAATTAGAAAAGAACATGGAGAACCAGTGTAGAGGGGTATTGTCAATTCCTAGATTAGAGAGTTTTTGTAAGAACATAATGTGGCATACAGTGTGAAAATCTTCTGAAAGATCAAAAAACGGGAAATAAGACATTTATTGGCAGCAGTCTTAAGAGTGTTAACACTTAACCCAGAAATATTTCTGTCTTGCCTTACTGTTTCCACACATTAGCTCCAATTGCCTATTACCAAAACAACTTATGTTGCTTCCTTTCCAAGTTGGTCTTGGTCATAGCAAGGCATTCAAACTTGGTCCATGATTTGCATCCTACCTCTAATCAGCACAATACAATGCATTTTTATAAGTAAGAAAAAAAAATGCAGAGCTTCACAAACCTCTTCAGCTGTTACTGAACTCCCCAAAGTCCATCTTTTGGTAGGAAAGGGCCATTCATGGTTATACTACAATCTTACACTTTAGTTATTTGAGATATCAGTAGCTGTATTAACATAATTCTACAAATTAAGTCATCCCTTATTCTGCTCCACCTCAACCTCAAACAGATGCACTTTTTCTTTGGACTGTAGTTTTTTTAATCCAATTATTCATTTATTAAATGAGTAAACGATGGGCTTATAATAAAACTTTTCAATTTCTACCCATTTGATAATGGCAAAAGAAACTATAATAAGTGCATCAACCATTGTGTTTTTTGAGTTGTGGAAGGAAAGTGATATGATTGGAAACACACACACACACACACACACACACACGCACACACACACACACACACACACACACACACACACACACACACACACACACACACACACACACACACACACAGGGAGATCATTAGTAATCAGGTTTCAAACCTGTGTCCATGAGCTTTGAAGCAGAGGTCCTAGCACCTAAGCCACTGCATTGGCAAGTATTCATTATACCACTTTGTCCCTATCACATTAGTCCAAAGTCAGTGTAATTTAGCCATTCACCAGACTGATCTTGCCACAGTCATTGCATGATATAACTTTATGCCTAGTAATATGCATATAAATCTGCAGAGAAGTCCTTTACAATCTTTATACTGTGGTCCCCTCAGCTTCATGCCTTTCAGCTCCTCAGACATCTTTATAATCTATTTCTTGTACTGTACTGATGGCATTTAATAATAATGTCTTACTCTTTTGCTGTAGGGGCTGTGAGACTCCAGATCTGTATTCACAGTCAGTACAAATCCATTTATTTCCTTGACCTTGAGTAACTTAATTCAGCATTCAACTTCTCATTTATTACATTCCCCAGCTCACCTGGTAGGCTTATGGCACAGCTTTTCAATATAATCAGGTTTTACCCTTAGCCATCTTACTTCTTTCTGCATCTATCTGCAGCCTCTCTATTCACACACCATAGGATCTCCTGTCTCTCTTTGCACTTATTGTCTTGCAGCAGTTTCCATTTGAATCCAGACAACTCCTCAACTGACTTCTCCAAGCTTTCCCTCAATGCAGCACACTTAACACCCTGTAATGTCTAAGTTGCTATTTCCATGGTACTATATTCTTCTCCCAGGTACTGTAGCTTCAGTCACCATGACTTGATTTTCACAAATGGTCAGTTTTCAACATTTAAAACATATAAGATTTTCCGTGGCCTATATAGCAACTTCAAACTGTGGCCATCTTTAACCATGCAGACTAGTGCAAACATGCATGCATATTGTGTTGAGTTTCCTAACAAATTCCTGTACTTGAATTATTTGGAAGAGTCCATGCCTGTATTTATGCTGCTGATGTACTAGGCACTGATGTAAATAAGTCTCCATCAGACAGTATCTCAGGATATTCTTGTCTCAGATAAAAACTCTATTTTTTATCTATTGTTAATTTTTGAAGATTTCCTTGGGAATATCTATTTCTGAACACTTTCCTGGCTACGTCTTCACCTGAGGCATCTCAGACACAGTCATTGCATATGACACCGTCTTCTGTGCAATTTTAATTTTGAATAAATGTGCCCTAGGTCTTCATTAGAACTTTCCATTCTCATTATCAAAAACATAAAAATCTGCTTTGCTGACTGCTTTAGAAGTGCTGCTTCTGTCTTCTTTTCTGAGGAACATTGTTGCATTTTCTTCCTATCTCCTCTTTAAAGAAAAATAGTTATCCTGATCTCTTATAGCAGTATTTTTGCCTAGATTTTTTCACTATTTCTATCTTTCTTTTCTATTTTTAATGGCCCCTACATGTCATGGTGGTGGTGGTGGTGGGGCATATGACCTACATCACTGTGAAAACCACCACTCCTTTTTATGCAAAAGCATGGATTCTGTCTACTTGTTTGACAATGACTACTCCTTTTTGCTGGCTTTGTGAGCTGTGCACATGCCCCAAGGTTGTAGGCATGCCTCTTTCTTCTAAAGAACTTTAAGAGCCAAAGAATTGTTCTGAACCCCCCCCCCCTCCTCACCAACCATAGACATGTTTATCTTCCCTGCCATCTCCATTAAGCACCTCATCTACTAATTGAATGCAGGCTACCTGGGTCATAACTGGGTCTATATTCCTCCATGCCAACAGGCTGTCATACTCCCTTTTTCTTTATTTGAAATCACATATTTGGGCTTTACAGGAATAAATCAAATTCCTTAATCTACAACTCACAGTTCTCAGAAAAATTAGCCTGAAGAGAGAGAGAGGTTACCAGGTGAAAGTTGTTGAATGATTTTTTAAATGAATGCTGTGGAAATCTGTTTCAATTACTTTTTTTACAGTATGTGTCATCTGGGGCGTTTTGAGACCTAAATGAAGAGGGAAAGATGTAATTTGCATATTGCCATCTTCATCAGCATATATTTCATACTGTGAAATAGTTACATAACACTAGAACACAATATACAATCCAAACTCTTGACACTTTTGAAATACCAGGTAGCATAAAAATTGTACACATTTTTTTTTCATTTATTTACTTAATAAGAGAGTAGGTGGTCTGGTCCTTATACCATTTCAACCATAATTCAAGCACAAAATATGCAGCTATAACATTATATACAAATGCAGAATAGATATGGAACTACAAATCATATTTGTATGATATATGGTTTATAGATAGTTTTAAAACAATGTAATAATGTAAGGTTAATTGTTATTGTCACACCGACATGACACATTAAGTACATTTTTTCATATTAAAGTAATAGTTGAAACTTTCCTTGTAATATATTTTAACCTAGATTCTGTTTACCAGGTATGATCACATGAAACAATCATATGAAAGTTATAATTTTTCAGTTTACTTTGTATCCAGTCAAATGTTTGTGTTTTGCAAACTATCAAGCATAAGAATATGCATGCAGCACAGACTGTAATGGAGAACCAGTCACTATTACAATTGACTAAGTAGAACATAAAATATTTGACATAATAATGTTACAACTTCTTTAGTTTTTGTGTATTCAGAGCTCATCATCCCAACAATATTATACTAATTATGAAATATTTTGTTCAAAATTCTGCCGTGACAGTAATAATGAAACAGCTTCACCTGATCTGTACATATCAGAGGCTTCATTGTGTCAGTAATCTGTCCTCGTCTGATAATTTCCACATTCTGTTGCAAATTAATGTATAACCATGCTCACAGCCTCTGGCTCAGTTTTTTAATGTACTAGCATACCTATCATTCAACTTGTGACAGCGAATGATCTCAAGAGCAAGTTATGACTGCATGCTAATTATTTTTTGACTAAAATAATAATTGTTACCAGTGACAATGAAAGAGGATCGAGTGAGAACTCCTGTCATGAATAGCTGAGTGGTCCAATATAAATGAGTACAATTCAACAATTCAACACATTATAGCCAAATGCAGTACTGTGTACCTTGTAGTCACTTCTTTTGCTTACCTCATAAATGGACCTTTATGAAACTGAAATTACATCCTACTAACACAAAATACTGCCACTTAAGGCAATGCATGATTAAAGCAGTTATGGCAAAAGGTTCTTTGTCCTGAGCTATGCAGGCCTCATTTCAAACAGTTGATTCTGACATCATACTGTTTCTTGTAACAGATGTTTCACCTATAACTTGTACCCTAACAGACTTTTCAGTTTAGGATTTTTCTTAGTGAATGATAGTATGTACATACAGATATTTTTAAAGGATACAAATGTATCATGATGTTGTGGAAGAGAATTAATGTGCCAGCTTTCTGTATTAACATGATACAAAATTGCCTTTAGCGTATGCTGCTGAAAGGTTAGTACATTTATGATAGATACTAGTTTGTTCAGATGAACAGAAAGTGGTATATTAATAATCTAAACAAGTGGGGATAAATGTGTGATAAGTGGAAATGGAGACATGCATACACTGAACACTTGCTTCAAAAATAAGAATAATTTATGTAGCAAGCATAAAGTATCTCTCTGTCTCTATTTCTGTCTGTTCAAGACATCATCAGACATACAGGATATTCTGAGATAACATGGTGTCTAAAGTTACAGTAAGAGACTTCAACATGTGATTGAATAACTCTATACATTTCATTTGCTGTTGACATGACAGTTGTCTGAACAAAAGTCAACCAAGAAGTTATTCAAAGAACAATACTTATCAAATTCTTCAGTCATAGAAAGTAGTGTCACAATAAATTATAGCATATTCCAAGGTTGTGTGGCCTTAGTATGTTTGTATTTAATTGATTGTGCAGATGATTTCCGTATACATAGGAGCTTGGGAATTCTTCCACTTCAGTCACCCTTTAATAAAAATATGATTCACTGAGTGTTACTGGGTGAATCACTCCTTAGCCAATATCTGTTTGGTCAGCTTTTGGGGATCTGACCTGAGGTGCTGAGAGTTATTGTCTCAATTTTTATATAATATATTCAGCCATCCAGCTATCTATCATATGGAGGTGATCTTACTCATAGTTTTTATATGAATGGTTGTTTCAGCCTAATTCCTTCATATCATTTTTCTCAAAAGCATTGTTTTCACCTCCATGTACAGCTGGTGACTGATATTTATATAAAAGTTCTTGGCCTACAAGAAGGAATAAGTTCATATGTTTTCATTAAGTTGCTGTCTTTATCAGCAGGATTAGATGAATGTCAGCAGACAGTTGTGTGCCTTTGCCATGGACTCCTGGGGATTCTGTATTATTCACAATAGTTACATAATCAAAGAGAAGATATATATATATATATATATATATATATATATATATATATATATATATATATATATATATACTGTTTGGAGTTTACAGGGCTCAAAATCTCTGGATGGGAGTATAAGAGAGAGTATGAAAGACATAAAGCTCCATAGAATTGTGGTATTTTTTTATGCTATAGTATTTCAAAAACCACATTGACTACTAAGAACAATGAGGTACCTATAAAGCTTACACTGGCTACCTTTTGGTTGATGTAAGCAAATACATTCACCATAATTAAAGTCTATATGCAAGCATAAACTCAGGATTTCTAATAAAATTAATACATCTCAGAATATACTGTGCTGCTAGTCGGAGAACACAGACCTCATGTTAAAGGAGTATGGAATGCAATCAGTATGACAAACAACATTTTCTTTACTACACGGAGACGTTTAACAAAAAGTAATTTTCTTTAATGAATTATAATTCAAGAAATATTATGTAAGAGAAATATTGTGCATGCGTTTTCACATAAATTTCATTAATATTACACACACACACACACACACACACACACACACACACACACACACACACACACACACACACACACACACACACACACACACACACACACACACACACACACACACACACAGATGCATGCACCACGCATGCACACACTCTCACATTATGTGTGTCTTTTGAATAAGGGCAGAACAATTTTTTTTGAATTTTAGGGTACCTACATGAGTAAAAATGCATCAAGGTCTCTTCTAAGAGGGACTTAAACTAGTACAATATTTGAGGATCAAACATCAGAGATCTTTTCTGCTATATTATATAACATCTCAAGCTACTATTTGCAACTGGGTTTCATATGATTAATTAGCTGGTAACATACACATATCATAGCTTTCCTGCAGTATACTAGAATACCACAGGACCATGAGGAAGTCTCAGCCGAACAAGGCTATTGCTTTCAGAATACCTTATCTGGTTAATAAAGACTATATAAACAGTTTAAAAAACATTTACATGTAATACCTTTGAGTATTAGGAAAGCAATGTGCACTCAAAACCTTTGCCTTGAGCAGTGTTCTCTGTACCGCTAATAGCTTTGTTTAAAAAGTGGAACAGAATATTTTTGTAGACAAAAAAAAAATCAATAATCCTAATTAACTCTACACTAAACTGAATTCAAAGCATGGACATATTGCTACAACAGCAGGAATACCAAATATTTTAGCTTAGCAGTCAGGAAATATACTCCATGGAACCATTTAAGACAAATAAAAAAATATATATTTAAATATGAAAAACATTTATCCATATGTGTGTTGCTTTTCTTCTGAAGTTGTTTGCATGTTAAAGATGCGACATGAATGTTTCTTTATGGTATTGAATAATGTAAAATACATTGAGAGTTTCATAGAGTGCTTTATTAGCCATCTGAAATCTACATGCATTGATGTCAAAGCAGCATTTATAGAGGATACTGTAGAAGTTACTTCATGTATCTCTTCTTTTTCTTTGATATATAATCACATCACTTCCTCCAGACTGAATAATTTAAGCAAAGAATCCTAACACTTGTGATTTAGGAACATTCTGTTACTTTTCTTTTAAAGAGTGCTTTGCATAGATGTTTAGCAAAAGATCATAATATATTTGACATTTTGCGATATGCAGTTCCTGTTGATAACAACCACAAAATTATAGAATTTCATTTACTGTTTTAAATGTCACTGTTTGAAACCTTGCAAACAGAAAGTTAAATGCTCTGATAACAACTACTAAAGGTTTCAACAGTTTTGACCTTCATTAGAGTTCTTATAGTCAGATAATATTACTTAAAATCAAAATCTTTCCTTGTCAAATTGTGACAGTAGGAGATGATTTTAGTAGAATTAAACAATAATTATATATTGTGAAGCTGTTTGCAGTTTGTAATATCCTACTGAAGGTACCTGAGCTTCTCAAGCACCCCCCCCCCCAACATAAATGTAGCACTAGCTATGTCATTTTCAAAAATAGTACTTTCTGGAGTTAAGCCACATCCCTGAAATAATGCGTGCTAAATGTATTGATTTTGGAGGCTGGAATGAAACAGCCCCACAACACTCAAGCAGAGATTTTATTAGGGATTATTTGGTTTCCTTTGATATTTATTACTATATTTCTCACTGAGCTGAATCTTTTTGTTGGATTTGATTGTGAATCTTGTTTTTTTATAGAACTTATGCTTTGGTTTAGCATCAGGGCTGATGTTATTGGTACTGGAACTGAGAGAAACTAGAAAATGCTGCTGAATTTTTGGGAGACTCCTGTTAAAATTGGGATAACCTGCTTGATGTTAGTGAAAATATATTACCAGGATAACCTGCAATTGCTTGAGGCTGACGATGTTGTAAAGTTAGTTGTTTGGATGTTGAACTGTTAACTGTTATCATGAAATTGGCCCTCAAGGGAAATCACATGGTCTTAGGATATTAAAATCAGGATAAGATAGCAGGTTTTAAAGAAGGGGTTCTGCCCAACAATTACTAAAATTAAAAAATTGAAAAAATTAGAAGTTACTAAAAATTGAAAGTTACTAAAATTTAGAGTCTTAGCATATGTATTCAAAGTGGCATGAAATGTATTGAAATTTGGATGCCAGTCTGCTTTCTGTCTAGATTTTATCAATCATTTTATTTTTCTGTTAAGAAAGTGAGCAGTACTTACAGTTTCAGCAGGAATAAGGAAATGTAATAGTAGAACAAAAACAGCAATTGCATTCATCACTGCAATAATCAGACATGAATGGTGATCGGAGTTGGAGTGGATTTTCAAAAATGACCAGGCATAAATTTGTTTTGAGACAAATAGCTTGCTGCTGAATTCCAGACATACTCAATAAAGGTTGCTGTTGTAAGTTAGCTAATGTGAGCAGTGGTTGGTCACCTGACTCAGGGAAAATGTCCTGTTCTGATGTCCCATAGTATCAGTCATTGGTTCTGTTCCCAGTCTCTCTGGTTTATCTTCTGGTATGAATGGTTCATCATCAGACAAGGCTACAGAAGGTATGTTGAAAGGAATTGATTGGCTTCCTCATTTGGCACTGCTTTTTGTATATGGGAGAAATGGATCCGCGTTGGAGATCCTTTGAGTATAATGGCTGTAGCTGTGAAGAGAAGCACTAGGAATGAGCCTTTCCATTGAGGTTGGAGGGTGTGTCTTCTGGAGAAGGAACGAATAAGTACCTAGTATCCTGAGCTGACATCATGTGCTGCGTCAGGATCAGGCTGGAGTTGGTCAGAGATTACCTGCAAATGAAGATGCTATAGAACAGAAATAAGTGTGCATTGTCTCATCAACTACCTGCAGATCAAGATTTGTGGGTAGGGGTATGGCTGGCTTCTTCATAGGGTGTCCCTTGAAGATTTCATGAATGGAGAGCTTTCTGGGTGCAGCGAATGCACTGCAAATAGTAAATAAAACTAAGGGCAAGGCCTCTGGGCATTTTAGACCCATTTCTGCAGCAAGTTTTGCTAACTTAGTTTTCAAAGTTTGATTCATTCTTTGTACAATGCCTGAAGCCTGAGGTCTTTGTGGAGAGTGATATTCCATCTGAATATTTAGAACTTTCCAAGTCTGCTGAATAATCTGACTCGTAAAATGAGAACCTCTATCTGAATGAATACAAAATAGTAACCCAAAACGGGGTATGAACTTATACAAAACCTTCTTGGACACTGAGGCCATATCATTTTTGATGCATGGGTATGCTTCTACCCATCTAAAGAAAACATGGATCAAAACTTGTACATATTTAAACTTTGCATACATTGATAATTCTATGAAGTCACACCGTATACAACAAAAAGGTCCCTGTGGCTTTTTAGTATTCTGTGTGGGAAGTCTGATAACAGTTACAGCTTTAGAAATATTAAACAGAAGACACCTATTACATTTGTACAACATGCTGAACAAGTTTTGTAGCATAAGGGGCATACCAGTCAGTCAAAATCTGTCTTATTAAATCATTTTTTCCCAGATGGGAAGGCAAATGGTAAGCCCATGCCAATTGCGGTAAAAGAGTTTGTGATGCTGCTAACCTTCCATCTGGTTGGTGCCAAAGTGAGTCCAGGGAATGACAGCAGCTATCAGGGATCCACCTTACCCTTTCAGAGTCATCAGCTTGGTTCTGAAAAGACAACACTTCTTGCAAAGTTATAGGCACATTTTCAACTTGAAGAGGCTGCAAAAAAGAAGACTGAACAGGATTTAGTAAAGCAGTCTGCCTTGCACTCTGTCAGCAAAGGCATTTCCTACTGTTTAAAATTAGTTATTTGACCTATGAGTGACACATTTAACTATAGCCATTTCCCTAGGGAAAAGTAGGGCATTTAACAATTCACTTATAAAGACTGCATTTTTCATTTTTCTCTCTGCAGAGGTCAAATAACCTCTTTCTCTCCAGAGATTTCTAAAACTCATGAACCACTCCACAAGTGTATCTGGAGTCAGTTTACACAGTAACAGTCTTTCCCTGTGCTAGCTTGCAAGCTTCAATAATATCTACTAATTCAGCTGCTGGAACGGAAGCATTTCCCTGCAATTGTCCAGTCAATAATACTTGAGCAATACTAGAGACCACAAAAGCGGTTGTCAATTTTCCATCTTCCCTTATGATGCATGCTCCATCGATAAACAAAATTAAGTCAGGGTTCTGCAAAGGAGTATCCAATTGTTAATAACAAAAAATAGTGAAGTTCACCTTCATCTGTAGTAAGGATAAGATAGGCTGGATTCAAATGAGGGCATCTAATAATTTGCAAAGAAGGATTAAGTAGAACTAGATGATATTTTTAAAGTCTAGAGTCAGAAAGATATTGTGTTTTAGTCTTTAATAACAAAGCATTAACAGCATGTGGAACTGAAACAGAAGCATTATGATTCAGATTAAGAGCCACTGCCATATCGACTAACTAGGAAGTTGTGGCTATAGCTCTAAGGCAAGGGTGAAATGCAGCTGCCATGCGATCAAGATATGTACTGTAATAAGCAACTGGTTTAAAGCCATCATTTCTTTTCTGTGCTAATAATCCTAATGCTAACTTGTTACATTCACAACAGAAAAGAAAGAACACTTTTAAATAGTCTGACCGTCCTAATGCTGGAGGATTTGAAAGAAGTGATTTTAATTGAGTAAAATCTTGTTCATGGCAGGGTTCTCATGGGAGGGGCTTGGGGTGTCTTTTTTCAGTAGTTCTAATAAAGGTTTAATTATTTCAGCATAGTTGAATATCCATTGTCTACAACAGCCTGCTAAACCAAGAAATGCACTAAGCAGACCTCTGAACCGTCCCAAATAACTCGGTTTATACCGAGTTTTAGGGTCCCAATAATGGGGTGCCATGATTCCCGAGTGGCACCCCATTATCTCAGATTTTTTAGATCTATTTTTTACATTTCTGCGCTTTCGGAGGTGACTTCATCCCGTGCGCGATGACGTCAGCTCCATCAGCATGCCGCACATCTGTTTGAATAGGACTGTCAGTGCTGTTTGATTTACTTTCCTAAGCTACCACACGTCTATCGCAGGAAGATTTACTTCTGCTGTCGGGCAGAACACAGGAGAAAGATTACTTTACTTTCTGCCATCGGGCAGAACACAGGAGGAAGATTACTTTACTTTCTGCCATCGGGCAGAATGCAGGAGGCAGATTACTTTACTTTCTACCGTTCGGGCAGAACACAGGATTACTTAAGTCTGCCATGCAGAGGCTGTCATCGGAGTTGTCTTCTGGAAGTCAGCGATAAGGTAGGGTGTGTGTGTGTGTGTGTGTGTGTGTGTGTGTGTGTGTGTGTGTGTGTGTGTGTGTGTGTGTGTGTGTGCAGATAGTGCAGGCAACTGAAGCTGGTGGGAGATGGCAGCCATGTGTGTGGTCATTCACAGTGATATCAGTTTATACCCTATTTGCTCCAGATCTTGAAGATTATTTTAATTTAAAAATACTAGTGTATTTAGACTGCACTTTCGTATCACAGTCCTAGAGTATGTATCCCTCTACATCCTGTCATGGCATTAAACTATAGACATGCGCAGCATTTCCTCAGCAGAATAAGTGGCTGTCAAGTTCATCCAAAATAAAAATATCAAATAAAAAGTAATAGGTAAGGTAGAACATTCTGAAAACTCATTATTGCCTGCTATTTGTATAGCTTGCATTCAATTGACTTTTCAGCTTTGAAGTAGCTCAGGGTAGATGGTGACATACTTTGTGCCCCATATAATGTCCTAGAAGAGACAAGTCAGATATTATTCTTGGGGTATCATTGGTAGGTGATGGAAGTTCTTCACAATGCTATCCTGAATTCCATGATAAGTGTATTTATGTTGTTTACTGTCTTTTGATACTGTGAATGGTGATAGCATTTTGCTATATTTTTGGACACTGTAAAATATTTTCCTAAAGATTGTTTATTTTGTTTTTTAGAAAACAGTAAATAGTTCTACTTATTCCCCTTTATAAGTTGATAATTATTACAATCCACTGTCCTGCATCAGCTTCTGAGTACAGCAATCATTCTGTGTAACAGTCACACCTCAAAAAGACATGCAGTTCTCCGTATACCAGCATGTTTAATAAGTTATCAAACTATAGATAAATATGAGGACAATATTATGGAGCTTATCTGATTTATATACACTCATTCAAACAACTTCATTAAATGAAAAAATTGCAGTTGAATTAAAGGTTTGTAAAAGTATTGTTCAATGATCTCCTGATATTTCTACATTAAAGAACACTAAATTTAAATTTGGACTACAGGTGATTATCACGGCACTCAGAAAAAAAAAAATAATATTACATTTATGTTGCTGAAATCTAAAGCAACAACAATGGTTAGAATTGCCCTGAGGTACATTTCTAGTGCTGCAAATTATATCATCAGTGGAAAAATAGCATGTGTGGTTGCTAACTGCATGCATTGTTTAAATATAGTAACCTTCTCCTATACTTCCAGTGGGAAGATGCCATTTAATTTGAAAAAAAAAGAGTGTGTGTCTGTGTGTGTGTCTGTGTGTGTGAAAATGCCCCCAACGGAATACATCTGATGGCTAGAGGTACTCAGGCTCAAGCCTGTATCTTGGGTGCAGGTAAAAAGAGCCTAAAGTCCCAAGCCACCATCTCGTTTGAATTTATACCTCACATTTATGTTCTGTTCCTTATTAAATCTCTGTTTTTCAGGAGTGGTAAAACAAAACCTTTTATTCTAGCAAATTTCTAGGTTTATAAGATCAGTATTTGAAATGTGTCCTTATTTTGGGGCTGTATTTCCCCCATTATTGGCTTTGTTCTATATTTTGTGCTAAGAGGCTGAGAGCTATGGTGAAAAGTGATAAATGGACTCACTAAAAGATAGCCATTTAAGTTTGTCTTCCTGTCTTTTAGGCAACTGCTGATTTAGCTTAGTGGTATGTTACTATGACTGGAGTGTGTAGGGTTTGTGGTACAAGACTTAGCAGTGAAATGCATGGTGGTAACATAACATTTTATGCAAGCAACTTTCTAAAATTATAAAAGCAATGTTTAAAATGTGTCCCTGTTTTTTGGCCTTTTGCCCCCCCCCCAATTGAAAATAAGTACAAGACGCTATGCAACATGCCTATGGCTTACACTACTGTGATATTTTATATATATATATATATATATATATATATATATATATATATATAATGTGTGTATGTGTGTGTGAAAGTAGACTGTTATCATGGAGGTGTTCTGAATAGGGCAATTTTGTCATTGGTTCATGCATTTTTGTTTCATTGCCAACTGGAAAATGTTTAAACAATACATTTAAAATGTGCTCCAACTTAAGTCTAACAAGCGTGCTGTATTATACAAAGAATATAATTTAATAAATTCAGGAAGGTGTATCAAAGAACGCATATATGTTTATTGTTTTGTGTGCAAGCGAGCTCTGATTTGAAAACAGCCCAAAGGTAATCTTTATCCACCACTGGCCAGATGCATTTTCTTTGGATGTGGTGTGGGTTTCAATACTGTTTCAAGGCAGATAAGTTTTAATTCCAAGTCTATTTTCATTGTTAGACAATATTGCTTTGTTTAGCAGATATCTATTAGTGTCTGTGCATTGTGCTATAAAATGTAAAAAACTAAAATCCAAATAATCATTGTAGAAGTAAAGCAGTATGCACATATTAGTGCTTATGGTAAATGGTTTGAACTAGTCAGGTAATGGGACATTGGCATGGCTGCAGTGGGACTCTGGTGCTATATTTTGGTTCTGTTCTTCAGTTTGCGTTTCAAAGTTGGTATCCCACAATTCCATTGGATTGGGTGGGGTTGTTTAATTATGTATGCAAATTTTATGTTAATCAGCGTACAGATTTGTACCTATTTTTCATGGGCTTTGTCCAGATTTTTGATGTTTCCAAGTTGAGAGGTATGGCACTAAGTTGTTTTAGACTACTAGGTCTTGGTGCTGATTGTCAAAATGTGTTGTGCATTTTCAGAGATTAGATGTCCTAAATACTGGACTTGCAGTTGCCAAAGCTGAAGCTTAGATTGGTTTTCTTTAAATCCTAATTCAGCTAGTTTAATTAACAAGAAAACAGTATAAATCTGCCAGTAATTAGAGGGTCTATATTAGATAATCAAACTTTCAAAAGTTCTAGTGTCATATGTTCATCACCATATGATTGAATTTTTGAAAGTTCAAACATTTTAATGGAGATCTCTGTGCAGCATGGAATGGGAAGATTTCCATTTTCTGCACTGTAGTGCGATCGCAAAGTTGGTCTATTTAAAGAGTGGATGGTGTGGGGGGTGCTGTCCCCTACTTAAAACATTCAGGTAGGTTATTTGTGTAGTTTATTTTCTTTTTATTAGATATTCAAACTTTCAAAAGTTCGATCATATGGTGTCAACCATATGACAGTCAAACTTTTGAAAGTTTGATTATCAAATATAGACCCGGATTAGATGCTATGAGAAGATCATCTACATATTGTATTAAGGCAGACCTGCAAGGTAACTGTTTTTTATCTAGCTGTTTTTTTTTATTTCTCTTCAGAATAAGGTGAGTGATTCTACATATCCTTGTGGTAAGCATGTACATGTGTATTGCTGTCTATATGTAAATGCAAACAAATATTGACTATCATGGTAGTAGGGAGAATTGAGCTAAGGATAGTTGCTGGGTTAGGTACTAATGGAAAAGCAGGGACAACTACTACATTCACAGCTCTTAGATCTTGAACAAATCTATAAGCATCTTTGCCAGGTTTCTTTACTGGCAAAATGGGTGTATTACAAGGACTCCTAATAGAAATAATTATGCCTTGTTGCAGCAATGCTGAAATAATGGGTTCAATTCCTGCAGAAAGAGGATATTGTGCTTCCATGGGCAAAGGTTCATGAGGTTTTAATGTAATGTGCACTGGTGTAGCATCTCTGATAAGTCATACCTCATTTTCATGATTGGCAAATAACTGTGAAGGTGCTGTATCGAGTAATTCTACAACTGATAGCTCTACAGGTTCTGTGTCAGTAAGGAAAGAAAAGAGCATTTCCTCATCCAAAATATCTGAAACAGCACACATCTGCATCACCAGAGACTCATTGGAAACTTTTAAATATATTCCATCCGGTGTACAACATATTGTACATTGCAACTTACACAGAAGATCCCTAACTAAAAGATTAAGGGGCACATAGGTTCCAATAAAAAAAGCATGTTTGTCTGTCAACAGTCACAACTAAATGGGAACTGAAACTGTGTAGGGCTAATCTAAAGAGACTCCTGATACTCTGACTCCTCGCATTGAGTTGCAGGACAAAGGGAGATTCGTAGCAACTGAACCATTTAACATTGATGTAGTAGCTCCAGTATCTATTAGGAAGGTAATATTGCTGTCTTGAACTTTAATGTTAATGAATGGTCCTTTCTGGTGTACAGGTATGAAAGGAAATATCTGTGATTCCTGTTCATGCCTATCCAATTTATCTTGTTGCAAAGCTGGTGGCTACCAAGGAGTGGTCCACATAGAAGGCTGTTGCCTCAAATTTTGGTGGACAATTTGCTAACTTCATGGTGGCAGCTGATTATCAAATGGATTGTTAGACTGCACTGATGCATCTACTGGCTGCAGGAAAGGACAATTGTCCTTCCAATGACCATTTCAGCCATAATTAAAGCACAGGTTTGAAATTGATCTCTGTCTTTGTCCTTGTGAATTTGGGGTATTATTAAAATTCTGAGGAAATGGTCCTTGATTTTGAAAAAAAAAAATCTAAATCTATTATGCCCCCCTCTTTCTCCTATATTTTCCCTCTATTTCTGGTAAACCGTTGGAGCGGTGGGTTTAATAATTTATCTTGTTGATCCTCTTGTTGCTCTAATTTTTTCACATATAGGGATGTCTGCTAAATATTGAACCTGATTAACAAGTTCAAGAAGCCCCAGACTTGGCCAGGTTAAACAAAATTGTTTTAGTTGGTCTTGAACTGGGGGTAATAAACTATTGACAAAAGCAGTTGAGAGACCACTTGCTGCCAGACCTTCAGTAGGTTCTGTATAACCTGAGAAGGCTTCAAAGGCATCTGTCATTTGTTGTAATTAAGATTCAATTGACTTGTCCTCACTCTGTGTGACAGTGTTTATCTGGGACCATTTAGGTACCTACCAGTGGCATACTGCAGTAACAGCCTGTAATAAACTAGTCCTAGCTGCATGAAAAGCCTCTATGTCTATATACTGGGGAATAGGGTCTGGTATATTAGCATGATATCAAATGCGTTTAAACAGATCAAGCAGAAGGATGTGTCCATCACTGCTCTGAGATCCTCTAATGTAGGATTTTGCAACTAATCATGCCCTTTTATGATTATTGCATATCTTGCTGGATTTGTTCTGATTGATGGGAGAGAGTCCAAAATAGCTTGGAAATCGACAGCAGACCAAAGGTGGACCCCATTTCTAGTGGAAGATGCTGCATCATCTCTGCTGTGTGCTGGGTTCAGGTCTTGTTGCAGAGGATGTAGGTGGATGGTTGGAGTAACTACACCATCTCCCTCTTCCTCCCAGGAGGAATCAGAATAATCTGTATCTGTATTGAATTTATCGGGACCAAAATAACCATCTCCATTTAAAATTATTGGGAATTGATTAACAAATTTATGTGAACATAGCTTTGGTGAACTAGGAAGGGAATATTATACTCCCTTTCTATGTTGCCAAAGAAAGCTGATAAACATTTGAGCTAATTTAGACTGTGTACAATCTGAAACAGAAGAAGAGGAAGAAGTTGTAGGTTGACTAGAAGAAGGAGGGGACTGAGGAGGTTGAGTCATGTCTTTAGTGGAGGCAGATGACTCAGGAGGTTGCCTTCCTTGTGAAGGTGGTGGAGTAGTAGTCTCTGAGGAGGAAGAAGAGATAGCAGGATCTTAGTGGTCAGCACACAATGGTGGTGCAGTATAAGGTGGCAGTGGTGAGGTGGGTAAAACTAAGCAGTCATCGTCAGAGCCCATAACTACCCTGTCCCTGACAATCAAAATGTTGTAGATGATTAACTGTCTTATTAGCTGCTTGTAACTGTGTTTTAAGTTTAGCTAAATTATGTTTCAAACTACGAGAAATAGAATCTTTTTCTCTATCTTTAGATTCTACCTGACATCCATTAAAGTCTGACCAGCAGCCAGCAGTAAGTTTTTTTTCTTTGTAAGTTTAACAGAATATTGTTATCAGAAGTACCTGTAGGTGGAAAGTCAATTTACCATCATTTTAGTGAGCCCATGCCATTTATCTAAGTAAAGACAACTGTCTTTGTTACAGTTCTGAAACATATGTCTTGCAGAAGTACCATACTCTGGTTCTTTTAAACTACCCACATTTGCTCCCATTGTAAAGAAAATTTACAATGTTATAACAAAAATAAAAGATATCCCTCTCACATACTAATCCACATGCATATAAAAGCTACACTTACCTGTAGAAACCTGAAAGTCTGCCAAGACTGAAAGTTCCTAGGAGAGGGGAAGTTGTGAACTGATGCTACAGAAAATGCACTACACAGAAAACAGTCAAAGGGCCCAGTAAAGTGATTTTCCATAGAAGCAGCTCCAGGCAGTTAAAAAAAATCTGAGACTTTAAGGCACCATCTGTTAAGGTTTAACCATAATAAAATAAACTTCAGTCATTGGCAGATTAATATATAATTCATTAAAAGAAATAATATGCATGTGTGGGAGACAGTGCTCATGAAGTCATGTCTCCCCAAATAAAATAATTCATAATCTTTTATAGGAAAATTTTAACAAATTAGTAAACTTTATCAGTGATACCACTGCTACCATCCAGTACAAAATGCTAATACAGTTCATAATACAGTTTATTCTTCTGGCCATTACTAAATATCTAATAGAAATACATCAAGTTTAGTAAAAATAGATTTGCAACTTCTTATCTACATTTCTGGCTTACTATGGAACACATTTCTTTTTACCATGTGATTTAGAAAGAATGCTGCCTCAGGGTCAGGAAATTAAACTTATCATTCTGTACTTTTCCATGTTTCCTCTTATGCTGTTGCAACACATACACTAAACTTTTAGGATACGCATACACTAACCTTCTAGAACACGTGCAATTTAATTTTAACCTTTTACAGCAGCATGATCATAGACAACAGTAGACAGACACATGCATAATCATGGACAATATCAGAATAATAACACCACTCATCTGTGTCATTGACATTAAATACCTGATTATTAGTTAGTATACATGCTCTGCATTAACACAGTTGCATAACCAACATGATTTGTTAATAATTTATAAGGGGAATCAAGCATGTATTCCTGAGGAAATAATACCCTTTGGAGGTGTTAGGAGGGACACTGATACACCTGTAGTTTAAATTACAATCAATCCTGGCTAGTTGATAGGTTTGCATGGCATATATATTCCATAATCCATACTTGCGTAAATGTAACCCATGCAAACAATGTTGTCAGTGAGCTATGTATTTACTGGGTGCATCCCAGGAACAAGTATCACACATGTTTCTTGTATAACACCTTGAAGGGAGTTCTGCACCATCAACTCCTAATATTTATGGAGCAAAAAGAACACTAAGGTATGGCCGATAAAATGTGTGGGAGCTCACTGTGGTAAAAGTACGACACTTGAGTAAATCATCTCTTGAAGACATGTTTGGAAGTACATGCGAAAGGGTGCATTTTACTCAGCAGTCATGCTACATAGAAGGGATTAGTCACCACTGTGGGCACATGCTGGTGAACATTCCGCATACCATCTATCTGAGTACAGACGTCACACACCACTTGGCCTGTTCATAGTGGTGTGATGTCTATATTGTAATTAGCTTGTGTATTTGCTGTCATAATAGAACTAATCCCCTCTTGATTTTTGCTCATCTACTGTGTCTCCATGTCTTTGACAACAGTCCTTTGTGTGTGTTAATACTGTCTGCATTATACCAATATAAATATTGGATTCAATGATTGTCCACAATTTTCAGTCCTCCACAAAGCTGGTTAGACAAACAATGTGTAAGTTAGTCTTGACTTCTGTGACTTAAATAATGATCAGGAAAGGGCCAAGTACAGAATCCAGTGGTACATACCTGGTCACTGGACTAAAGATAGTCACTACACTCTGTGTCACACCCCTCTCCTACCCTACCACCATTCTTACCCACTCCATTATCCCTAAATTTATAGTTATCCTCAGAACACACTTTCCTTCCAAAGCCTCCAATCACATCAGTCATATTCCATTAGCTGTCACTTAACAACTCATTTTAATTTAGCAAAGCCCCTCCCTCACTATTTCACAACCACTGTTAATACCAGTTTCTACCACCTTTCAGCAAGATAAGTAATACACCGACTTCACAAAATGCTACTACAACACAGTACCACTGCTGAAATATTCCCTTATAAAAACATCCATATAAATAAAACACTGACTCTATTACTCAAAACTACCAAGCTGCTTATTAAACTTACCCACCAATTCCTAGTCAACTCAGCACACATGAAACAAAGTGGGGGCATTCATCGCAATTCAGGCTCTCAATTTCCATCTCAGCCACCACACTCCTATCCCAAACCCAGTCACTGCAAACATCACACACCACCCTCACAGAAGCTCAGAACTCCTAATCCTAAACATGCATATGAGAGGTATTCTAAAAATTCCAGACTTCCATGCAACTCTTCACCAATACTCCCTAGACTTATATGTGCTAACAGAAACTTGGCTAAAACTACATATAGGTGACACTGAAATCCTAACCCCTGTGTACAGCATCCTGTGAGTTGATAGAATCCACAAAAAAGGCAGCGGTATGGCTATAATCTACAAAGAAAACCTCAAAATAGAAAGGTTTATTATAAACCCATCTAACCCCAATAATAGTGATATTCTAATCCCCCATCTTCAAATAAACCACAACAAACACATCATTATTATAGCCATTTACATTCCCCCTGGAAACAATTTTACTACCATTGAAGGCCTTCTTCACTGGTGTTCAACAACATACACTGAGGAAACCATAATTTAATGGGTAATTTTAACCTCGATTAGGCAACTGTCTCCTCCAACAATCCCACCAATTTTTTAAACCTACATGGCTTCTCCCATTTGATCCAATCTACCACAAGGGTAGACAAACATAGTAATAAACAATCAATACTAGACTGAGTTCTTACCAACAAACCCTCCCTCTACCCTCCCTCTACTCTCAACATGGTTGTCTCCCTGATAACCTAAGTGACCACCTATCTTTTTACTTATATAGGCAGCACACTGTCACACCAAATAACATTATCTCCAAATACATTCCCAGCAAAAAAAAAATAGTTTTTAATATCCTTCTACAAAACAGTAAATAGACCCCACTAAAACACCATCCCTTAGACTCAGACATACAATATTTCAATGAAAAATGCACCCAAATCCTTAACAATCTTGCCCCCTTAGAAAAATCTGTATCATATCTAAACATACACCATGGCTCACCAATAATAATATAAAACTCCTGAAACTAAGAGACAAAACCTGGACCCAGTAACAAGAGAAATAAAATGAGTCAGTTCTCCTTAAATATTGCCAAATGCACAACCTTGCAAAAAAACAAATTAAACAGTACAAAAAAGCCTACCACATAACAGTGCAAGATAAACATCACAATAACCCCAGAAATTTTGGAAAGCCATCAACTAGTTACTAAAACCAGGTTATAGCTCTACCCCAGCCCCATCCACAACAGAAACTACCATAAACATTGCATCTCTATTAACTATCCTATCACTTGTAAAAGCTGAATCTGTTGCTCCACTATCCATACCTACACACACAATAGACAACCTTAACTCCTTTACTATAGAGCTAATTCAAACCATTATCATAAAGAAACTCCCTTCCAAACTAAAGCCATCATCACTTTCAGCTGACCATCTCCCTAATGAATTCCTTAAAATAGCATCAGCCACCATCACCTACCCCTTATCCTTCCTAATTAATCTATAACAGCACAGTATATCCTTAAGCTGTGGAAAGTCTCTTACATCATCCCACTGAAAAAGGGTGGAACAGCCACATATTTCACAAACTACTGTCCAATAGCTATACTTCCACTATAGCAAAAACCATTTAAAAACACACCCACTCACAAATACTCGATTACCTAACAAAAAGTAACCTCCTAGCCACATCCCAGGATGGCTTTAGACCCAAACACAGTGCCTACCACAGTTGCCAGCTGTATCAACTCAATTAACCAAATCCAAAATTCTGGACAACTTGCGTCCACCATTCTTCTCAATATGTCCAAATTTTTTTATACTGTTTCACATCAGAAATTGCTCAATGAGCTCACCTCCTTAAACCTTTCCCAAGCAACCTTTCACTCATTTCAAAGCCACCAGCAGGTAAACAACAGGCAGTAAAGTGGCAAGATGAATTTTCCCCTCTGCTACCTGTCTCTGTCAATGTACCACAAGGGTCCATACTTGGACCAGTATTATTCATCATTTTCACCAACAAACTCCATTCATCATCCAAACATGCAGCCATAGTCCGATATGCAGATGACTCCTCCTCTAACAAGTCTAACAAAGCTAAACTCTTGCTCTTCACTGACCAAAAAACATACTGTCTGCATCCAACCTTCATCATCCACTCCACTAATTACACTAAAATAGAACTTGTTGAATACACCAAACCCCACGGTGTTGCAATCGACGACAATCTTAAATATGATAAACATCTAGCTACTACCATCAAAAAGATACAAATCAAACTAGGCTCACTCTATAGAGGCAAACCTTTCCTTAGTAACACCACCAGAAAATCCATAGCCAATACACATTTACTCTCCTTCCCTTTCCTTATGCCTCACCTATTTCACTAATCTTAGGAAAACAGACTTAAATAAGCTGGAATCTTGCTACAACAGAATAGCAAAGTTTGCCACTGGCCTCCCTAACAGATCACATCACTGCAACTCACTGCACCTACTGAAATGTCTGGAACTACCAAACCTACTAACTTTCAGCCAACTAAAGTTCACACAATGTTTTTCATCATCGTAGCAACTGTCCTGCTCTAAAAGACCTTATCCAGCCCTACAGTAGCAAATGATCCCTGGGAACACCAAACAAACTGTTTCAAGAAGTAACCAAATCCAATAATCACTACAGAGACTCCCTTATGTCAAACTTCCACAGTTTACTAAACCTGCTCTACAGCACTATTTCTAGTCTATTACTAGACTCCACTGCAGTATTACTCTATTCTAGCATCTGTCTTTTGAACTGTTGGTAATGGGTGATCCCATGGGATATAAACATTCAACAGTTTTTGTGAGGCATATTAATACAGCTGTAACAGAAGGAGCATGTAATAAAATGGCAGCTGTGGTCAACAAAATATTAGATCACATCACAGACTGAAAAACCCTCTTGTAGACATACTGTACATCCACACCTCAACATAGCATGTGTCAGTGACAGCAACATTGACATGTCAAATGTTCATAGGGTCATAGGACATTAAGCTAACAGCCAACAAAACATAAAATCCTAACCAGTATTATACTATTTAAAACAAATGACCTATATCTAAATGATAGAAGATAGCAAGAGTATTCTGTGTATATGTGTATTTGTTGGATTGCATTACATACTGCCACTGTCCATATGGGACATGAGCACTACACCACAAAAGAATTAACAATCACACATGCAGTGGTCTGGAGATGGCTTGCAAAGGCTCATGGATGTGTGTATTCATATATGACATGAGGAACATCCTCCACTCCTTTTTAATTTCTCCAAATCTTTTGGGTTTCTAATGCCATGCTGGAAATGGACCCCATTCCTAACTCAAAGTATGATTCAATTAAAGTTCATGAAATTAGTATTGTTTCAATCTTTGATGTGAGCCAGAAGTGCTCTTCACAGCATCCACAATGTGCCTAGTAATGTCTCCTTCTGCAATTCATATGGGGTTACATGTATTGGTGACATAACTAAACACAACTGTAGATTCCTTTTGATAAGACCCATTTCTCCTACTACTATTGGAACTGTCTGGGTATCTTTCTTCCACATTGCTCTTGTTTCTGCCTGCAGATCCTGATATTTTATAACTTTGTGTCTCCCTATGCACAAGACACTGTAGTCACTTGGTGTGGTGATTTCAATGATCAATGCTACTTTTGCCTTCTCAGTGGTGCCTGGTGACTTCAAATTAAAGGGGGGCTGCAGGAGACAGCTGAATGGGTGGGGCCAATGGGAAGGGGTGTGACCAACTAGAAAGGGGTGGGGCTATGCTCTAAACCACAACAACTGGAACCTTAATTAAATACGCTGCTCTGGGTGCCAAACCGTCATTACAAGAGTCCAATCAAGACAAAATGAAGTGTAGAAGAAAAAAGATTTCAATACATTGGCTACATGACAACTTACTTAATATCTAGATGGAAGCACAAAGGTTGTGAGGCATGAAAAAATAAATTGCTTTTTAAATACATTACTGGAATGCCAGTCAAAATCAAGTATAAAATAAAACAAGCAGCACTCAGCTCAAACCACTTCTTCTTGCACTGCAGTTCTAATTATAATTTATATTCAGCTTTATAAAATTACCAAGTAACATGCTGAAAGTAAGAATCTCTGTGATACCCCCACTTGTAAAAATGTTTCTTATCCAAAAAAGACCTGTTGCCTGACAACAACTATCTACTTGTTTCATGGGGAACACACGATCAACATAAAAAATGAACAGCGAACAAGAAACAAGCTCAAGATAAGTTGCTTAAAGGAATACTGCACAAGTTATGGAACACACATGATAGATTGGCATTCTGTTTAGTTTACGGGTAAAGCCTGCAAAGATAACTACAAGTCTCCAACAAATGTAATGAGGTTCTGAAAATACTATAATCCTGTCCTTTATCTCAGATACTGTCATATGCATTTCAATAACTAAGGCTTATACGTTATCTAGTTATGTAAATATTCTCTGCATGGCAACAATGAAAAGGCTTTCAATGTTGGTAATTCTTTAACAGTATGCTTATTAAAGCTTACTTGTATCTTACAATCTCCAACAAGCTTACCTGATGGTCAATAAAGCATTGCTACTTTAATACAGAACAACAGGGCACTGCAACAGCATGCATTTTCTTAATAATAAGAAGCATAAATCAACAGTATAAAAATATGGCAGAAAACCAGAACATTCTGCAAAATCAAGGACAGATTAAAAGCCATGGTCGTACTTGTGGTCTACATTGGTTGGGGGGATACTCTGCACACTTACACTGCATAACTGCTCCTTGCCACTACAATGGGGAGTGGGGCACAACAAGTAGTTCACAGTTTGAAATGTCTCTGGCTGACGGTGATGGCTCTGACACTCATATCGCTCATCCTCAGAGAAAGAAATCTGGACAAAGCCATACATAGAAGTGGGACACAGGCCCAAAAATAAAGACAATGTTTAAATATTGCTCTTATAAACTTAGTAAGATAATAGAATAGTGGTAGGTCTTGCATTAGTATGAATTTTTGAAGGTATGAAATCTGAAACTCAAATGTCTGCCATTATTTTCTAACTTCAGTCTTTAATGATTTGCTACTAATTTGCCAGAAAACCAAAATTTTATGATAAACAAACCAAAAATGTTATGCAAAAATATAAAATTGCCACACAATACAGCTGGGAACCTGTCAAAGAAGGGACACCTGTTTAAAGTTAGTACTGTTAACTTGAGCAGCTGACAAAATAAGATCATCTACATGAATTTCTGAAATAAAAGTAATCTATAACTCTGATCATCACAGTTATTTATAATTGTAAACCCTCCATGTTTTCTTCCAAAATTGCCATTTTGCAGAGGGATTATTAGGGGGAGAGCAACATTTTGAGCCAAAATTGGGGACAGTTGAGAGGTCTGGATATTCCTAATTCTATAAAGCGATTTATTTGCACGTACCTCTCAACCTCTTAATGCAGGAAATCTGGACAAGGCCAAATATATTGGGGGAACATGCAAACAGTACTAAACATTGCTCTTGTATAAACTTAAGACAGTTGGTAGAATAACAGGTCTGGCTTTAGCATGCATTTTTCTGAAGGTTATGATGTCTGAAACTCAATGTCTGTCATTATTTAGTGACTTCATTCCTAAATGATTTGGCAGAAAACCACAAGTTCTATGAGGAACAAACCAAAAATAAGAAACAAAAATCTATTAATTCTGCAAAATTCTGGACAGTTGATAGGTATAGTTCAGCTGGGGCTGTCTGAGTTTGCAGGCCCCCCCCTCACAAAATCATGGTCGAATGGAGCGTGCCCCCTGCAGCCATTCCAATGTCCCATTCCTTGGTTATTTCACCCCATTTGCCATAAACATTGTAATGTGCATACTGCTTTACTTCTGCAATGATATGGATTTCATTTGAAAGTTTTATTTTATATTTTACAGCATAAACCCTAATAGAAATCTGCTAAACAAAGCAATGCAGTCTCACAATGAAAATAGACTAAGCATTAAACCTTCTCTGCCCTTGAAACTCACATTCATTGAAACAGCATTGAAACCCACATTCAAAGAAAATACATTTTGCCAGTGGCAGATAAAGATTAATTTTGGGCTGTTTTCAAATCATAGGCCCCTTGAACACGAAACAAACACATGCTCTTTGATACACCTTCCTGACTGCATTAAATTATATTCCTTGTACAATACAGTACAGTTGAACTGCCCAATTCAGAACTTTTCCATCATAAAAGTCTGCTCAAACTTCAACAGTCCACCAGTATCAGTAAATATGCACAATCTCTGAAGAAGTAAAAGCCATCTAAATAATTCCACATTAAAAAAATCTGTTAACTAATGAAGAGGTTACTGCTAGCAAACAACTTTATATGTCATTGTTTCATCTACAAATAAAGTGTCTGTTGCCCTTGAGGAATAAATTGCTTATGTTGCATTAAAAAACATTATAATACTAGTAATATGGGGAATGGATGGCAAACTGATAACAGGTTCATAGTTACTAAATATATTCGCCAAAGTGGACTGCAGCATCCATCCTCTTTATTACAGAGTGCAGTATCAGCAATGGCTCTACCTACTGTGGGATTAGAACCCACAGCCTTCTGCATCAAACGCAAGTACACAACCTGTTGTGCTATTTACAATATAAGCAGACTTGGCATAAGCAGCGCTAAACTTTTGTTCCCCTGCAGCTTTCAGCACCTTGTAAAATCTACTCGACACTCAGCTGTATCTCTGAACTTTGCAGCACAAGAAATCTGGACGAAGCCAACATTTATTTGGGGGGGGGGACAAACGCCCAAAAAACAGGGACACATTTTAAACATTGCTTGTATAATGTTGGAAAGTTGCTAGAATAAAATGATGTGTTACCACCATACATTTTATTGCCAAGTATTGAACCCAGGTCCCTGTGCAAAACAGCCAGAGAAACATACCACTATGCCAAATCATCTATTTTTACAAAAGAAAGGAAGACTGAAACTTAAATGGCTGCCATTTAGTGAATTCAGTTCTCACCATAGCTGTCAACATCTTATCACAAAACACCTGAACAAAGCCAATAATGGGGGAATACAGCCCCCAGACATATTCAGTGAGTTCAGTTATCACCATAGCTCTCAACCTTGGCACAAAAAACCTGGACAAAGCCAATAATGGGGGAATACAGTCCAAAAAATAGGGACAAATATCCACTGAAGACACCAGCGCAAACCCACACAGGACATGCAGACTCCACATAGAAGACACCCCAGCCAAGAATCAAACCAGACAACCCATAGCTGTCAGGCACCACTGCTACCACTGCACCACTGTCTGCTTTAAGTAACAAAAATACAGAAACCACAGATTTTATGAGGAACAGAACAAATATGAGGCAAAAATTTGCAAATGTTTTAGAAATGTTGGTGGGTAGGGAATTCAGGCTCTTGTCACTTGGGCCCAAGGTACAGGGTTCAAGTCTTATTCTCTACCCACCACCATGAAGAAACTGGGGCATTACACACACACACACACACACACACACACACACAACGGCCATGTACTCTGCAAATGCACACACCTACCTGTCTCCAAAATGGCTATGTACTCTGAAAATGCAATCCTATTCACACACACAATGGCCATGTACTCTGCAAATGCACACACCTACCTGTCTCCAGAATTGCCATGTACTCTGCAAATGCGATCCTGTTTCCCCAATTGGTTCTCCATATGGCAATCCTGTACTCTGCAGCTGTTTTCCCAGATCGGTCCTCCATACTGACCCGATCCTGTCTCCCACTGTTTTCCCCAATTGGTCCTCCATACTGGCCTGCATGAGAATGTGATCTTGTCCTCCATACTAGCCCATGCATGCTGTAGTCTCAGTCTCCCGTGAGATGTGAGGAGGCTGGAGCCTAGTGCAATTGATCCAGCCTGCAGGCGATGCAGTCTGGTGATCTTCCAGTTTGTGTGGTCATCACCGCACAGATCTCTGGGTTAGAATGTAGAGTTAACTCCCTTCCCTATCCGGACAGCCTAACTGAGCAGTCTGGAGCTCAGGAATGCCTGAGCAATGCGTGCTTGGAGTTCTGGTCTGCCTAACACAGCAGCCAAGAACTAAGCACGCATGTGCAGAGTCCGAGATATTTTTTTATTTTTATATGTTCTACGGTGGACAGTTGGGGGACTGTGGACTTTATTTTATGCACAGGTAGGGGACCCATTTTACAGGTGGGAGGGCTGCAGTCCCGCAGTCCTATAGCATGAGCTGCCCCTTACTTCTTTTCATGGACCACTATATCTGGTTTTCTAGCATCTGTCTTTTGAACTGTTGGAAATGGGTGATCCTATGGGATATAAACTTCAACATTTTCTATGATGCTTTGTGGCTCATGTTTTCAATGTTTTTCAACCACTTCAATACCATAATGTTTGCACAATCCACAGTGCAACATTCTTGTCAAATTATTATGCCTTTCAGCATACAGTCTTTCTGCCATTAGTATTTCACAACCAGCAACGAGGTGTGCAACTGTTTCCAGTTTGGTTTTACAAAACCTACATTTGACTGTTTCTCCCACATGTTCAATGGGCTTTATAAACCAGCGTGTATTAGCCCACTGTCTTGGGCCGCCAGTATTAACTTTTCAGCTCTTGGTTTGAATTCACCTCTCCTTAACCATTCCTGCATTCATTTCTGATCAATATGAGCTTCTTTCAGAAGTGTTCTATACTTGCAACTATATTTATGCATTTTCCAAATTCCTTGCCTTCTCATCTGGTCCTTCACCTCATATTCTTTCTTTTGTTTTTGGCACATTCAGTTGCTGCCTGATTTTTATCTACTTCTGGTTTGGTTTTCTTTCCTGCTTGACACCAGTATGCTTCTGCTAGATTAAGCAGAGAAGTCATCTTAGATTTATTCTCCTCATGTTTCAAAACTTTCATTACATTTGGGTCTTGTGAGGTCAGCAGATATGTGTGGAGTCCCACAATTTCAGATCTATGCACGTAATCTATTTCCCTCCTTCAGAACAGGTAATATATAATCTTGATATACACTGATTTTTATAAATCATTTGGTGAGCATGAAGCATCCTTTTTGTTTTCTATCTAATCTATCCAACATGTTTTGGGGCCAGTCAATCACTCCAAAACTAAGTTAGGACAGGAAGAGCAAATTGGTTTATAGTTTGGATTTTGTTCCTAGATGTCAACACTGTTTTCAAGATTAAGTTATGTCTTCTAAATTATTCCTTACTAAGTTTTCTTCACATTTGTTCATGTTTTATTGTTGATCCTTCATCAGTTCCATAATATTTATACACTCCCTCTTGTTCAAGTTCTTTTATATCACATTCTGGTCCCAAACTGATGTTTTCCTGGTGTTGCAGTTTTCCTGCTTTAAAGGTTGCTTTTACACATTTATCAAGACCAAATGACATTCTTATATCATTCAAAAAAGTTTTGACAACTTGCAGTTGTACTTTCAGTTCCTCGTCTGATGAACTATACAGTTTTAAATCATAAACAAAGAGAAGATGAGAAGTCTTTACACTTTGTTGTTTTCTAGGAGCCAAATTATAGCCATGGCCTAAGCTGTTAAGTAGACCATTTAATGGGTTAAGGGCAAGATGGAATAGCAGCAGTAACAAAGTGTCACCCTGGAATATCCCCCTTTGAATTTTTATCCCTGGGATAATAATTTGTCCTTTATCCTGGCTTAACTGCAAAGTGGTCTGCCACTGTTTTATGGTCACTATAATGCAGTCGATAAGTGTAGGCTGGATCTTATACATTTTTAAGCACACTTTGGGATACTGTCAAATGCTTTTTTGTAGTCAATCCATGCCATACTTAGATTCTTCCCCTTTTCACAGTTCTCCACTATGACTTTATTTAACAACAAATGATCCTTTATCCCATATGACTTTCTTTTATTGCCCTTTTGTTCTACTGCCATAATTGAGTTTTCATCTAAATGACTATAAACTCTGTCGGCATCAAATTCCCATGTATAGTTTATACGTTGTTGGAAGGCAAGTTATTGGTCTATAATTTTTAGGATAGCTTGCAGGTTCACTCTTAAGTAGGAGTATTGTTTTTCATTTTGTTAGCCAGATTGGTGTTTGTTCAATGTGTGCATATAAATAGTTCTTGCTCATGGCTAAATCTTCGTGCAAAGATGTTAATACTTTTAACCAAAAGTTAGGTACTGCATCTGGGCCTGGAGTTTTCAAATTAGAGGCTTTTCTTAACTTTGTTTCAGTCTCTCTGGCTGTTACTTCATCCCATTTCATATCCTTTACCATTAAACATCTTATTATTTCTTTTATTTCTTCTATCCTTTTGGCATCTTTGTTATGTTCCACAGGATCTTCATAGATACCTCTCCAAAATGTATCTATTTTTTCTTATTTGGCTGTCTTTCAATTCTTTTTACCTTGTTTCCCAATTCTCCGTAAAACTTTTTTGGGTCATCAATAAATTGCTTAATTTGTACTTTTCTTTTATATTTATCTGTGTATCTAAGTTTTTACGCCTGTGCTGAGATTTTTACTTTATTTGCGACAGTTCATGATAGATGCTGGTCTGTTCTAATACTGCGCATTGCTTTTATCACATCCATCTTTCTTAGTATTTTTGTTGATCTGTTCCCTCTGCTATATTCTTCTAACAGTGACACTTCTTGTCTTAATTATGTGATAGTTTTCTCTGTTCGATACTTCCTTTCCTCACTACCTTTTGCTCTCCTGTATCAGTTATTAATTTAGCTGCACAGTAATATATCCTGTTTACTTTTGTTATATTGCATGGATCTCTATGGACAGTCCAAATTACTGTGTTCATTTGTTTTATCAAACTTCTAACTTTTGGGGTTTTATTGACCTTCTGCAGTCTATTTCTTTCATTGGTCTTAATATGTCTATGTCTAATAATAATATGTCTATCTATGTCTACTAAATCAAGCAACTCTTCTCTTAGCTCATTTTCTTCTTAACTGAGGGCACATTTTTTTGTTTTCCCTTTCCTGTGGGCATTCTATAGAAATTTCTATAGCATCTTCCTGTGGCCCATTCTCTTCAATTTTATCCTGTGCTATCCATTGCTCTGTCATATAGGAACTCACTGGCATAGGTGTCGGAAGCTGTTAAAGACTGGGGGGGTGGAGGGTGACGGACACTTAGTGAACTAAAAAGGGTAATTCTTTTATAACTATTTGCTACCACAACATAGGTTCACTTGGAGGACATTTTAAGCCTAGCCAATTCCCTTTTGGTGCTTGAATTAACATTTTCTGATTGGTCTTATCTATTCCCATGGCTGATAATTATATATTAGCCCTAGTGAGAACAACTGTGATCATACCATAGATAATTTGAGGCGGCCATGTAAAGAATGCAGCATTTATAAACTGTCTCTATCCATTAGTGGCATGAGGGGAAATCCTGGAGTACATTTTATATTACCCATCCTTAGATCCAAGTTGCATTTGAATATGGATAGATGAGCTTTGCTTTATTTTTATGTATTGTCTGTTCCAGAATAGTGGTAGCCTCTGTGATATATATCCATCTCTCCACAACATTCAATTTAGATACCTGGACTGTGTATTTCTGATGCCACTTGACTTGCTGATGTTCAGTAGGTCCATCTGCGTTATGTCACAGGATGCTTTGTATACCAGACATGTCACCTCTAAGCACTCTGTAGGATACTGAATATAGTAATAAATCTTTGAGGTGGTCCATGCAAGACCTATTGTTTAGGACTTGTATCCTTTTAGTATGGTATCTCTGAAGGTATTCCAATTGTTGTATGGGGCTGGACAGATATATGCCAAAGTGGGCATTATACAAAATGACTGACATAATGACAGCTTTGTAAAGGGGGACAACAACATCTCTCTATCTAGCAACAATCAATTTGTTTATAAGCTGTGCAATATAAAAAGGCTTTCTTATGACTCTGGGCACATGTTGGTCAAAAGTTAGGTCACTGCACACACAAGTTCCTAAATGCCAAACAATTGGATCAGTTCTCAGAGGGCATTGTCATGATTTTGACACCAGTTATTATTTGGGACAAACCGTCGTGCATGATGGTTAAGTCATTTGGGGATTCAATAACTTCTCCTAGCTTGCAGTCATCTCAAACTTAGCTGGCCAAAGCTCTTTGGTATTTCCTTTCACTTTTGAGATGTATATGCCAAACAGAAAAAGTCTCAGCACCGAACCCTGGGGGAATCTATTGGTGACTGGTCTCTTCCCTTGTTTTGATCTCCTGCATCCTGTGAGCCAAGTTGGCAATGCAGCTGGCGATGTAAGTGTTTGCTCCTACATTATTCATCTTTTGTACAACACCTGAGTAGGGGACTGTGTCAAAAGGCTTGGCCAGGTCAAGGTAATGTGGTGTGAACTGTTTTACCCTCATCCATTGCTTTGGTAACAAGAGTAAAGCTTAAAATTTGCCCATGATTTTGAGCCTTTCACACTTTCCTCTGGGCTGTTTTCAAACACATTTTTAGGGCCATGTATACATGTATGCATTCTTTGACTCACCTTCCTGATTGTATTAAATTGTATTCCTTGTATAATACAGCACCAGTTGTTAGAATGTGTTTTAAATCTGTAGTTTTGAACAGTCTTCCAGTAAGCAATGAAGCAAAATGCATGCACCAGTAATGACAAAACTGCCCTATTCAGAACATTTCCATGATAACAGTCTACTTCTACACACAATATATAAATACAGAATCACAGTAGTGTAAGCCATAGGCATGTTGCACAGCTTTTTGCACTTATTTTCATTTGGTGTGTGTGTGTGTGTGGGGGGGGGGGGGCAAAAGGCCAAAAACCAGGGACACATTTTAAACATTGCTTGTATAATTTTGGAAAGTTGCTTGCATAAAATGTTGTGTTACCACCATGCATTTCACTGCCATGTCTTGAACCCAGAACCCTGTGCACTACAGTCAAAGCAACATATCACTAAGCTAAATCAGCAGTTTCTTGAATGACAGGGAGACAAACTTAAATGGCTATGATATCATTTAGTGAATTCAGTTCTCACTTCTCACCATAGCTCTCAACCTCTTAGCATAAAAATACAGAACAAAGCCAATAATGGGGGAATACAGTCCCAAAATAGGGACACATTTCAAATACTGATTTTATAACCTTAGAAAATTGCTAGATTAAAAGGTTTTGTTTTACCACTCCTGAAAACCAGAGGAACAGAACAAAAATGTGAGGCATAAATTCACAAGTGATGGTTGCTAGGGACTTTAGGCTTTTTTTGCCTGTACCCAAGGTACAGGGTTTGAGCCTGAGTACTTCTAACCACCAGATGTATACCACCCAGCAGCTTACTCACTTTGAAAATAATATACATCTGTGGTACGCTCCCAGTGAATCCCAACAGCCAGCCCAGACTCCATCCTCAGCTTTCACCCAGGCAGCAGGCAGCTTCCAAAAATAAATCCTTCTCTGATTCTGAGTAAGCAGCAGCAGCTAAATAAAACCGTACGTTAAATCCTTCTCTGATTCCGAGTAAGCAGCAGCTAAATAAAACTGTCCATTCCTGCTCGCAAAAGCATTTAAAACCAGCTGGAAATAAGTGCACCGCAAGCTCAACTCCAACAGGCTGGTAGGCCTGATGAGCTGATGTCAGCTAAAGTGCAAAAAATGAAAATAATTCAAACATAAAGAAGTAATTCGGGACAGTTGGGAGCATACCTTTCAACCTGGAAACATCAAAAATCTGGACAAGTCCCATGAAAAATAGGTACAAATCTGTATGCTGATTGACATCTAATTTGCATATATAATTACGTAACGCCACCCACTCCAATGGAATTGTGGGATACCAACTTTCCAACGCAAACAGAAGGAGAACCAAAATATGGCACCAGAGTCCCTCTGCACTGCAGCCATTCCAATGTCCCATTACCTGGCTATTTCGCCCCATTTACCAAAAACACTAATGTGTGCATACTGCTTTACTTCTACAATGATTATTTGAATTTTATTTTTACATTTTGCAGCACAGACACTAACAGACATCTGCTAAGCAAAGCAATACTGTCTCACAATGAAAATAGACCTGGTTGCTAACACTTACACAGGCTCTGACCCTGAACCTAAAATGCAAGACCTACTCAGCAGGGACACAGTTTTTTCCATATAGATGGTTTACTCTACAGCAGGCATGATGACTCTTCCTCTGACTGGCAGAATAGGTAGCCCCCTCATGACAAAAAGTACTCTACTAATGTAAATAACAGCCTTGTGGAAAACTAAATGTCAAAGTGCATACAGTGGCAACCTGCACCTTGACAATGGCACACCCAGACTCTTAAAGTCCAGAAAAAAATAGATGCACTTAAACATCTGCAAGGTTATGCTCTGCACTACAAAAGCAATTTTATGGTCGGTATTCAGAATGGTCTATAAAATTCAATTACTATTTCAAAATATTATGACTGCATGATAATATATAGCTGGCCTTTGCTGTGTGGCGGGATTAATCTATGATTTAGTCTACATTTTTAAATGCTCCTTGTTCTGGTTTGATGATCCTTTAGCAGTCTGGGCGCTTTTGTAACACCCAGCTCGGCTGCAGCCCTCACAAGAGCTAATTAACTGCTGGAAGCAGCTGGGCAGTGAGGGCATCATAGAAACCAAACAGACCCATCTGCTCCAACTAATGCATAGAGCATCTCACTGAAACATGCCTTGTTCCACTAGAAATAATAATAACAATAAAAATATTAACAGTTCAGCACCTGATATAGCACCTGTGGCATTTCAAGGGAAAAGCAATGTAACTAACATAACATCACAAGAGTAGTTTTGAGCAATGCTAATGAGCCTTTCTTTTGAACACTACAGTACCAAATATATATCTGAGTTTAAAATCACTTGGGATTTAAATAACATTCTGTTTACTTCTTAAGTAAAAAAAATGTACTCATTACACCCACACGTAACCAGATGCTTAGATTTGCACTACTTTAGTTTACTTTAGGTTACTTTTTGACTGAATGTTTGAGTATGATTTTTAAAATTAATAAAGTATACTTACTGGAATGACACAAGCACTTCTACTGAAAAATAACACAGTCCAGTCGTAGCTGTAGTTGTAATTTGCAAGAAAAACTGAACTGAGTAATGTGGTTGCAGTATTTAACAGAATAAGCTTAGGATCCATGATAAAAATTCAATATGGGACTTTTTTACACAGCAAACAAACATAATAATTTAAAACCTGAAGACTTCTCAAACACCCTCATTAAAATGCGACAATAACAACTGCGGTTATAACTCATGTGTTTAAAAATGTTAACCTTTGTCACATTCAATCAGTAATAAATTGGGCATCTGAAGATACTGTTCTCATCTGTTACATGCTGAAAAGTGGAACTTATAATTTTCTTATTCAGGATATAAGTAAAGAGTCTTCATTTATCAATGAAAGCTAAGCTTAGATGAAGGATGAAGGAGAGAGTTTTTTTTTTACTTAATCATTCAGTAATGTCCCTTCAGGATGTTTTGCTCTTCTATGTTGTTGCTTATCTTCCTTTCCATTTGAGCACTTGCCACTTTCTATAAGCACTAGACAGTGCTTACCTGTTTGCTGTCAGTCTTGATGCGATATATCAAAATACTGCCATTCTACTCCAAACAAAATAAAATAATTCCATTCAGTGCTGCTGTTCCCACTCGCATAGCAGCCAGGCCAGCTGGAAATGCAATGTGAGCTCCTTGAGCTGAGTTCCGACTGGCTGGAAGCCCTGGCAGTGCTGATGTCATTGCGTACTTGATGACATCAGCACAAACAGCGCAAAAATTTAAAAAAATGAAAAGAAAAAATCAGAAATGAAGTGGTGCCACTCAGGAATTGTGGCACCCCTTCATTTAGAGCCCAGAACTTGTTTTTTACTGAGTAAATTGTGGTTGGGAGGTATGGTTGGAAGGTATGGATGATCTGCCGAAGTGGGGAGGCTCCCTTCCCCCCTCGCTCTATAGTTCTGGCGCCCATGCTCACTCGCCTATCACTCCACAACATTGACTGCATCAGAGTTTACACAGTTTCCTGTTCCTTCCCTTGCTGTCCATCTTCAAGCAAATGTTTATACTGGTTTCCTGTGGAAAACTCCAAAATATCTTTATATGGCACCTGACCAATTGCTTCCCATTCCATCGGTTTCCCCCCTTAATTTAGATATCCTTTGCCCTATCCTGTTGTGGTGCTTTCTGAATTAGATTTACTACACTGAATCCTTCACTTTGCAGGTACTCCGTAACCTCAGTTTCTATTTCTTTAACTTCCCTGTCTGGATTTCTTTCCCTGTATTTCTCTTCAAATATCTTTGGTGCTGCTCTTTTTGTATTGATTTGTTTTACTTTCTTCTTTGCATAAATATTACGCAATATAAAATCTCTTTTACTTTTCCATGTCCATATTTTCTCTTCAGATGTCTCCTGATCTTCCTGCTTCTCCTAACTTTGGGAACTCACTCCATCATGCTGTGATATAACCTAATTTAGACTTTCTACACAAAATCCTTCACTTCCCAGGCACTCCATAACTTCAACTTCTATTTTTTTAACTTCTACTTTAGTAATCTACATTCCTTCATTTTGATATTATTTTTTTATTGTGAAATTGTCCATATCTGGATGCCTTTGCCTGTAGTTCTCTTTGAATATCTTTAGGGCTGCCTTCTTTATACTGATTAATTTGGCTTTCTCCTTTGCATAAATATTGCACCATATCAAATCTATCTTTCTTTCCCATGTCCATATTTCCTTTTTATACTTTTCAAAAACCTCTAGGTTTTGTTGTTTATATTTTCACACTTCCTCAGATACTTATTTTTCCAAACAGATCAAAGTTTCTTGATCTATATACTGTTTTTCAAAACTCTGTTGTATTTATGAATATAAATTATTATTTGAAGCTTCTGACAGTTTTTCTTGTGGAAGCATTTTTCTTTCCTCTAATCTCTTTTTTAATCATTTTGTATATCTTGTGTTTGGAAATTCATGGCTTTTTGCATAATAGTAACAATACATAATTTATTTCTTATCCTCAATAATCTACTTTATTGTCTTTATGGCTCTTCTTTGGCCTATCAGTTTTTGTAATTTGTGTGGACTTCTACTTCCTTCTACAACATGGGGGCCATCCTTCCCCTGGACCTGGCCTGGCCTCATTGTAGGAATGTTTCCATATTTTGAGGATTCTACACTGTCACCTTTTCTAGTTCTGGAACCGGTGTGATTACCAGGATTGGGCACTTTTTTATCCTGGGTCTTGTGCACCCAGCTATCTTTTTTAATTTTTAACCGACTTCTGTCCATGATATATGTTATATAAACACAGTCTATATATCAGTATCATCTTGGTGAGATTTTGTGAAAAACATGGTCAACCTTATGGAGATACTAAGGCTTGAGGATGAATTAAATTTCAGCAATAATACTCTCCTTTACTTGCTGACTTCTCATCTCTCCATTCAGACTTCGAATCCTACACTTCTCTACAGGAAGGATGTAATGTGTCCATATGAAAAAAGAGGGTGGTGCATGCATGGGGTTACATTAAAGGTTCTCCTAAGTTGTAGTAAAATGAAGAGCAATTCTTAAGATTATACAATGGCCCTAATGTACCAGCAGTCACACACACAGCAGTACACTGGATCTGGTTCGAGCATTACACCTGTGTAAGTATAGAAGATAAATGACATGCTCTGTAACACTAGCTCCACCACATGTCAAAGTTTAACACTGTTACATTGCACTTTATGAAGTATGACAGCATCACTGTCTGCTGAAGCGAACATATTGGGAGGAGAGTCTGACATGGATGTGGAGTCAAACCTGTGTGTAAAGTTGTCTTAGAACTAATATTTGGATATCTATACACTCAAGTTGCCTGCTGTCAGATTAAAACCTCTATATATCTAGACAAAAAGCTTGAGAACACAGTACTTCATGTTACTGCCACAGCACAAGTTTGTCTTGTGTACTGTCAGAGTGCATTTTATACAGAATGACATCATCAATTTATGTTACAATATGTTCTGAGTAGTGTCTGACAACTGTAGACTCACATGTCATTCTAAAATTGGCACCCTGCTGAATGTTGAATGCACACACATACCAGCTGACTGCAGTCAGAGTATAACCCTTACCTATCTACAGCCCACAGTACTTAACACAAGTGCCACAGCACAAGACTGGCTTTTATTGCATCAGAAAACACTTTAAAACACTTTATAGCTGATGACATTAACAGTGTCTTTTGAGAAAAAGATGGTAGTAGGTGTATCTCATACAGTGTTCTAAAATGGTCCCTTGAATGTGAACCAACTGAACACAAACATGCCAGTTCACTGCAGTGAGATTAGAACCCCTAAATAACTAGGTACACAAGGTAGAGATCTCAGGATATAATGAAAGAATCAAGGCACAAGTCTGACTTTTACGATGTTACTGGACAATTTATAGTAGACGACATCATCATCGGATGTTTGAGGGAAGATGTTGGGAGGCCTGTATTACATAGAAGTTAGACATGGATGACTATCAAACTATCTGTATTTCATGGGGCTCTATTACTGACAGTAGGGCACACTTTTTGGACTACACAGATGCTCACACACCAGCTGACAGCAGTAAGATTAGAACCTCTACATAACTAGGTACACCACCTAGAAAACTCAGTAATTAATGCAAGTGCCAAGGCACAGCTCTGACTTTTACAGTGCTGCTGGACAATATATAGTGGATGACATGATCACTGCATGTTTGAGAATCAATGTTGGGAGGGCTGTATGAAATGGTTGGGTATCCATGTACAACTGTCAAAATATTTGTACTCCACAGGACTGCATTGCTGACAATAGGATGCATGTTTACTCTTTCCTGACTATATACAAGCACCTGCATACACACACACACACACACACACACACACACACACACACACACACGCACACACACACACACACACACACACACACACACACACACACACACACACACACACACACACACACACACACACACACACCAGTTGACTACACTGAGACTAGAACCCTTACTTAATTAAGTATTCCAGCTACAGAACTTCGCACTTAATGCAGGAACTGCAGCACAAGTCTGACTTTTATTCTGCTGCTGGACAATTTCTAGTGGATTATAGCCTCATTAGATGTTTGCAAGAAGATGTTTTGAGGCCTGCATGACATGACATGGCTGGGTATCCATGTATGACTGTCAAGATATTAGATCTGCATGGGACCAAATTGATGATAGCAGGATACAGACTATTGTTCCTCTGACTATGCATGTGCACTTACACAACGATTGAGACATACACATAATGTGGCTACTGTGCTAATTTCACACACATGTTAGTATTTTATTCCCATCTGCAAAACAAAGTATTTAATGATTGCAACAATCCTGAAATATGTTTTTGACTTGCCATAGTTGCCTTTTTCAATGATACCATCATCATTATATGATGTGGTTGACATTTCCTGTTATGAGAGTGGCATGCAAAGTATGGATGTAGTACTTGCTGTTGTGTTTCCAATGTGCAGGTATACTTTAAGAGACAGCTTGTCAAACTAGATGCAAACAGCTATGCATGCAGCACAAATGAGACAAATGCATCTGTTTCCCAGTATGTTGTGTACATTACACTCTTATTGTCAAATACAGACACACACATTTGTTGTGATCAGTATGGATGCAACTGTGTATATACGTGTTCATATTTGTGAAGAATTGCTGTTCACGTTAATACATTTATAAGACAACTTGAATGTCTATTGTCATTATACATGTGTAGATTGTATGTAACAATGCAGTTTTGATATTTATTTCTGTAGTGTAGTTAAAAAGTACCTTTCCATTAGTTGTGTTTTACATGGATTTTAAAGGTATGAAGACTAACTTTGCAGTAAACATAAGTGCTGCATGCTAATAAGCACTTTTCTATCTCTCTGCCAAGCATTTTGCTCGATAAATGGCAAACCGTGCATGTGAGATACACATATAAGGACTCTTATGTGAATTTGAGAAGTACTTTTCCATACTGGCTATGGTAGTCACAGCGAACAGATACTATAGTGTTCATAACTAGTTCATATCGGAAATGATGTGTCATAAATTGTATAACCTGAAAAAAAGTATTTATACTGCTTTCCCCATTTGTACATAGCTAAGCGACGAGCAAGCATGAATCTCTGCTACACTGAGAAACTTATGAGTTCCATTGGTTTGTTTCCTCCACTCAAGCACACTAAGGAAACAGGTGCAGCAATCAGCACTTTGGACAGCACTGAGTCGAAGAAAAACACCTGCTGCCTAGCTGAATTTGTGACAGCAGGTGTAATGCCAGTGAGATCTAATTTTGAGCACAGATGATACAGGGTTTGAATCCAGCTCTCTAGTTTTTTACATATATATTCATAATGCAATTAAGTAATTATATGTGGTAATTATTTGAAATGTGAGAGGGAATGACTAAAGTGAAGTACTGTATGAAAACAAACAGTACTTAAGTGATTTATATCAACGTTACAATTATGGATTTAAGTATTTATATAGACATCAGTCTAAATAAATAATTATTTGAAATTTTTAATATGAGTGCCTTTTTTCTATAATAACTGTCTGTTTCTTTAATGCAGCAAGTTTAAGCAGCGTTGCATGGAGGTAACTGCACCATGTCATAGGACAGGATGATCCATTTACCATCGCTCAGCAGTGGTGCGCAATGCCAAACTCCACCCAAATGCAGAGTTCAAAAAGTGGAGGACTTCATTGCAGAGTTATTGTTATGTTTGTGGAGTGTGATTCTATTTTTTGATCAGATTAAAGGTGTGGATAGGAATGTGCAGGAGGGAATTAGGGAAAGAACTATAACTATCCACTTCTTCAGCGGTGTAAAATGAACATGGATGTAATTTTTGATTAATTTGTTATGTCACCTCAATAATGATGGGTGACAACAATGCAGTAATGTTGTACAGCCAGGTGGATTGAATCATGTGTGTCGACAAGACGTGCTAAATTAAAAGCTATGTATGTGACTTTGGGACAGATGCCCGTTTTTTTGTTTTTACTTCGGTAAGAGAGAAACATTGGGTAAGGGATGTAGGTATGTCATGGTCAGGTAGGTAGGGTAGGTGAGGAAGTGGATGCAGACAAACAGGGCAAACAAGATAAGAGACAGGGATGGTAAAGGACACAGAAGATTGGGTAAAACCATGATTGGGGATAGGGAGGGGGCACTTGATGCCCATGTCAGTCAAACATGGGGACAATAAAAATATATTCCTCTCCCTAAGTACTGTGATCACCACCAACCCCCTCCTCAACTTGCTGTTGGAACACTTGATGTTTTCTTTTGCCTAGTATTCTGGCAAGCATCTTCTCCATCCAGCTGAGGTGTGCACTGATAGTACTTTCCATGACCTCATGCACCATGCCTGGCATCTCCTGGTGGGTGAAAACATCACCACCTCTGCCAATACTCCTTCCTATTCTGTAAAACATTTTGTGAGTTGTTAGAAATTAATGGCATCAGAATGTTATGACCACACATACAAAAATAAAAAAGAGAGCTAAGTGGTGGTGTAAAAAACAAAAACAAGCAGATACTTATACCATCATATGTGCTAAACAATACGTACGATATAAGTAATAATTTTACTTTCACATTAAGTACACTTTTTGACAACTACAAACTATGAGTGATGATTAAAGTAATCTTTACAATATGCATATATTGCACATATAGATTCATAGGTTCATAGATGTGTACTAGGCTAATGAGCCTGGAGCCTTTACAAGCCTAGCCCATAGGATTACCCTGACATTGTGCCACCCGACCTTAGTTCCCAGTGCCTCTGTTGAGTAAAGCCACTGGAGTGATCTCTGGGGTGAATTTTCTATTTCCCATCCACTCATCAAGATTTCTCTTGAAGAGGGCCAGTGAGGTACTCTGTTTGACATGTATGGGAAGTATATTTCATAGCATGGGTAGTCTCTGGGTTATGAACCTATCCCTCCAGCATATTCTGTTGATTGTGGTAATGAGGTTGAGGTCTCTGGAGCATGTGGTGTGGAGGGATTGGGATGTCTTTAGATGTAGCATTTCTAACAGAGCTGGGTCAGACAAGACTTTGTAAGTCAAGTAGAGATCGCCTCTAAGTAGGTGATATGAGACAGAGAATAGTTGGCATTTTTTGAGTCTGTCCATATAGGACAAGTGTTTAAGGCCTAGGATCCACTTTGTGAGGTACTTTTGTGACCTGTCCATTTGTTGCAGGTGTTTAGTGAGGTACATGCCAAATGGGGCATTGTACTCAATGACTAGCCTAATGAGAGAAGAGTAGAGGGAGACAATGACCTCTTTCTTCCTGGATGCAAAACCCTTAGTAATGAGATGTGCCACATAGATGGACTTTCTGACCACAGTGGCAATGTGGTGGCCAAAAGAGAGGTTGATGTCAACCTGTGTTCCCAGATCTCGTATAACACCTTCTGTGTTCAGTGGACTACCATCAATGTGGTAATTCATGGGAATGGGTTTTTTCTCAAAGGGGATGATGACACATATTTTGGCATTGAGTTTAAGGCCATGGTTCTGACACCAGTCGTTGGTCTCAGTGAGCCCTTTCTGTAGGATGTCAACATCACTTGGAGAGTTAATAATATCTCCCAACTTGCAATCGTCTGCAAACTTTGTCAGACTTGCTCAAATAATATGGACTAAGTTAACAGCATGGCATGTATCCTAATTTAGTTGAAATTATTATGCAATATTTTTTTAACTATTTTACGACATATATGTTACCTGTGAGATTTGAACTCACAACATCTGAACACACTATTACAGCTGACTCCTTCAAATGGCTTGAGCTACAGACTGAAGCATTCATTATTTATTTTACAGTTAAGATATGCATGCTTTTATTTACTAATGTATGCAAGAGCAATTCTTTAGATAAAATTATATTCTTTTGTGGTGCATATATACCCCTTGCTTCTTTATGTCTTTCCAAATGCTCAGCATGGGCATCCCTGTTCACTGCTATCTCCTGGGCAGCTGTAAAAGAAAAAGGGGAGAAAAAGAGAAGAGCATTATGCAAACCAATCTTGACTAAATCCAGCTTTCTATTGAATTTAAAGTATTTTATCTGTATACTTACACAACTGTGGGATGTCAGCAGTTTTAAAATCATGCAGCCAGGTTGAGTTGTTCCTGCTTGCACATTTTCAGGTTGTTACAGTGGTGCCTGCATTGCTCTCCAGTGCATGGAAGCCCAGTCACACTGGCAACAGCCTTTGCCAGACTATTCTAAGCATCTGATTTGTACTGAGACCAGCTATTCCCCCCCTGCAGTAGCCTATGGTGGTGACACTTTACAAGGAGTCCAATGAATATTCTGGACTCCTCAACACCTATCTTTGTGCCCTAAATTGGATATCTTCTCTTTTAGTTCCTGCCATGCCCATACAGGCAAATAGCAACAAGTGTTTTCCTTCCAATTCGAGATATCCCATTTTATAGCTAGTGCACAACCCTGAGCAGCCATGCTGACCATGTGTGTGCAATCTTAAGTGGAAAGCACAGTGTCAAACAGAGAAGAAGGTAGGATATGAAACAGGAAGGTTAATGTGATGGTTTGCCATTAGTTTATGGGTTGGTTGCTGCAATAACTGTTAGTTGCTTTAACTTTTCAGACATTTTGTGGGTATATAAATTTTATGACCTGACACATTTTTTTGGTGTCTTTACACATTGATAAAATTAACTAGTACAATGTGGGACTCAAAACTATGTAAAAGAGACAAAACATATCCTTAAACATCCTTACCAGAGAAGAAATGATTGCAAGAAATGTGTGTTAATTGTACATACACACGATAGAGTGAGGGTTTAACCATGTATGTGTTTGACCCAATGGGGTCCTACTTTATAAATTCATATGTGAGACAAAGATGGCCGCCATTCTATAAGCACTGCAGTACTTCAGCTCTCCAAAGACCAGAAACAAAAATCACCTCTGCGGATGTACATTTGGAGTTAATCAACTAATTGACAGCAATTAATAATCTACTAGAAGTCAGCGATCTTATCGAGGAAAAAAAATTGAAAAAAAATACTTGGTGACAACAGGATTGGAACTGATTGCTTGGTTGATTCTGAACAGAGCAACAAACAAAGGACTGAATTGCCACATTACTGAAACTTTTACTTGGTAATCATCTCTATCTGCAGCATTTCAAAATGTCAAAAGAAGATAAAAATATGGACACTACAACTACTAAAACTAAACTGTCAGCATTACAGTCTCCAGAGAAGGAATCCATATTTAAGAGACAGAAAACATTCAGACAGCAAGAAACTGCAAAACAGGGGCATCAGCGAAATCTGATCAACAGGTTACGATGGAAGAAATTAAGTCTGCATTGTTGCCTATACAAGATGCATTACAAGACCTAACATCCCAAACACAAACATTTAGTGAGACATGTAATCGGATTCTAACAAGAATGGAGAAAGCAGAAACCAGAATAGCAGCAAATGAAGACAATATAGCATTGCTCACTAAAAGATCTGAATCACAAGAGGCTGATATACAAATGATGCAAAACAAAATTCTGGACCTGGAAGCAAGATCAAGACGTAACAACATAATCATCAGAGGGATCCCAGAATCAATCCAATATAATGAGCTGAACACTTCTATCATACAAATATTTGAAACATTACTTAAGGACTCTGTGGATGTTCAGCAAATTGTCATAGAAAGAGCACATAGAGCTTACAGGAATTCCCAAGCTTCAAATACACCAAGACCTGTGTATGTCAAAATATTAAACTTCCAGGATGTGAATAAAATACTTCTAACCATAAAAAATCTGGAGGATCTATAATGTGGCAAAGTTATAAAGTTTCTATAACACAGGATTTACCAGCACAAATAAGACAGTCTAGACAAATGCTGGCTCCATACTGTAAGTTTCTAATTGACAAAAACATTAGATTTCAAATGAAATATCCTAACAGTTTAATCTTTACTCTTGATGGCATTAAATACACTGTAAATACAAAAAGACAGACCTACCTTTTGAAGCTGTTTAAGGCTCTGCCACCGTCTGAAAATTGAACAGTACATCCTGGCTTTTTCCTGCATTAGAGTGAATGGGAAACTTCATTTACGAGAATCAGAGGCTTCAAAATCCTTTGTGTGTTCTTCTTTCTTCAGCAGGCCTGGTAATTCTCCATTTTATCTTTTAATCTCGTCTTCCTAGCTGAAACACGAAGATTCCACGAAGTTTTATGGCTTCTACGAGTGCTCCTGACCCACGAGGAAGCAGGAAACAAGGTAAAGGAAGCAGGGGGACCGATTTGAGTGTGGTACAGCTGAGAGGTCCGTTCGCGAATTGTCCCCGTCATGAGCGCGAAAATTCGAAAATTGAACTGCTTGGACTGCTGCAACTGCTGGGAAGCAAGAAGAGCTGCTGTAAATCGAAACAAAACTTTTTGGGAATTTTTTGGTGCTAAAATGACTGAGAAATGATCAATGAGGTAAAATGTGTCTTGTATGGACAAAAATGTATGGTTTGGCTGTTGCTGTATAAGAGTCTATGGCTTAGTGGTAAATCCAGGTAACGCAGTCTATTTTTTGTGTTATTTTTTTTTTTTTTTTTTTTTTTCTCCTTTGCAGGCTTGTTTTGTAACTTACTGTGTTTTATTTAGTGAGTAAATAAGTGAATAAATAAGTATCTTTTAACTGTGTTCAGTTTGGGGAAGGGGGAGAACAGAAAAAGAAAAAAAAATATATATATATATACATATAGTATAATTAGCAAAGAGTAGTAGTAGTTGTGTAATATAGGTGATGTCTAACTGTAATGATCTATAAAAATTAAATGCAATATTGTAGGAATGTTTTGAAGACAAATAGCTGACCTAAATAATGGCTTGTTGTAAACAAATGTATAATAACTGTGTGCTTATTAGGTGAACTGTTAGTTAAAAGGTTTTGGAACAAGTAATTATAATGCTAACATATTATTGCTGTATTTAAAGTTTGTTAAAAGTGAATTATTTGACATGTCAGGTACAATTAGTTTACATGAATATTAGGGAAATGTTCAGAGCTGTAGTTACTTGAGTGCGGTGTTTAGTAGGGAATGTCTGGGTTAGACTTTGTAGACGTAGATATAGTTGGTGTAGGTTTTTGCATGCTATTTTATTGTTAGTTAATAGAATTAGTAGTTTAGCTACTTGGGAATGTTATCCAATGTGAAAACCTATGTTCATCCTGGTCCGGAGGAATAGTGGATAGGCACTGGGTAGGGATGGGATGGCTGTTTTGCTTCCAAAAATTCACGTAATACCAACACTTGTCAATTTAAGGTGGAAAACAAAAATAGATACCATTATTCATCAATTCATAGTTTAGAATGTGGATAATAGATTCCTGGAATGTTCAGAACATGAAAAAGAAAAAGCTGTTTCTGCATTTGTTTTTAAATCAAAAGCAGGTTTTATTCTATTACAAGAAACACATTTGACTAATGACCAGTGGGAAACAATGAAGGACAAGAAATGGATTAGGAAGGTTGTATAGTGCTGGGGTGGCAATTATAATCAAGAATCAGTTTCAAGGAGAAATTTTGGAGGACAAAATAGATAAAGAAGGCAGATGGTGTTTGGTGGTTCTCAAAACTGAAAGTTTATAGTACTTTTATGTGTTTATGCCCCAAATGTGAACCAACATCATTATATAGCTTCAATTTACTCTATTCTACAGTCATATAACAACTGTTACATAGTGATGGGGGATTAAATGCTTTACCAAGATTCTAAAACTGATAAGTTGGGGCTTCACTGCTTTTTTTAAAAGCAGGCAATGGTAGCGTTGAAAGAACTGAGAGACGATTTCAAACTATATGACCCTTTTAAACACAAACACATACAAGCAAAGGCAGAAAACTTTACTTTCTATTCTAGCTGCCATAAAATGTGGTCAAGAATTGATTTTTTTAATTCCAGAAGTGTTCATTTCACTTGACCCTAGGGTTTCTAATCAAGCTAGACAGCTCTCAGACCATTCTAAAATAACTTTAACTTTAAAGACCGATATTTTGAATACTAAAAATCATGGTGGATATAATTGGTCCTTAAACCCATACCTATTAACCAAAGAAGATATAGTACAGGAAGTTAAGGAGATACTTAAACAATTAGTATACAATATACCCCATAATGAACATCCATTAGATATAGAATGGGCTACAACTAAAACTTTGTTAAGAGGATTATTTATTCAGAAAGCCACTTATTATAAAAACTCCAAAATAAAGAACAACTGGATCTGGAAACTAAAGTACAATTATTGGACCAGGAGCTGATGAGTAACTACACTGAGCAAACAGAAACTGAGTTGTTAAGATGTCAGAAAGAGCTGTTTCTTATGCATAACAGAAAATTGACACTGTACGAACAAAGAAGTTTAGTTAAATATGCAAATCACATTCAAACTCCTCAAAAGCATTAGCCCCGTATATTAATCAGATGAAATCGACACGATATTACTTAAATAAATCATAATAATACGTTATATACTGATAAATCAGATGTCATGAAGATTTTTAATCAATTTTAATCAGATATATGGTGAGCAACAAACTCATGGGCATGATGAAGAGAGAAAAGAGTTCTTACAAAAATTAATTTTCCCAAGATTGACGAGGATTCTCAGGAGAATTGACTGCATTGATTACAGTTGATGAAGGTCTAGAGGCAATTAAGAAACTAAAGCCACATAAAGCCCCAGGACCAGATGGTATGACCTCTGAATTTTATAAATCTTTTAGTGGGATTCTGAGCACGTGATTTCACAGAGATTTAATTATTATATCATTTTGGATGGGCAATGATCTTCATTTAATGGGTCAAGAACAATTCTGTTATTGAAGGAGAATAGTGATCCCAAAAATCCAGACAATTATAGGCCCATATCATTGTTGAATATTGATATGAAAATCATGACATCTATTCTAGCTAGTAGATTAAAAATAATAAACTTGATAATATCAGAAGAACATTTATAGATTTCATACTTTTTATTATGTTATAAAATATGAAAATATGAACATATATATTTAAATTCATAAGCATCAAAAGCATTCGATAGAGTTAATTTATTTTTTATATTTGAAACATTATCATATTTCAATATACTTATTTCTTTTTTATTAAATTGTTAAGAATTATACAACACTAGTTATACTATAAATCATATATATTCCAAAAGGATTAAAGGGATTAAATTAAAAATGGAACCCCATTGTCTCATACCCCATCCTCTGTATTTACTTTCTTTTTTTTCATATGAAACAAAAAGTATTTTATAAAGTCCTGTACTTTTTATATAAAGGTTAGATTTTTGCTTTTTGCAGATGATTTAAATATATACAGCCAGATGATTTATATACATAATGAACCCTACTAACAGCAATACAAAAAAATAGAAAAAGCACAATAACAGACTAAATTTAAAATTACAGACAAAATATAAAAAAAAAAAAATCTCACACCTTTTCAATGCCACCATTGAATTTACCTAATACCAGGACGAGAAAAAACATTTGAAAGAAGAAATTTCAAATGATTTGGACTTTTCAACATCAATAGAGAATTTTTTATCAACAATATTAAGCAATTTGAGAAGAACTGGTGTTGGGATTGAAAAAAGATGCAGAAAGTTGATATAATAAATGGGCTACCAGAATGGCATAAATAAAGTAACGCCCTCCCCAGAATGCTATATATTTTAGAGAAACTTTTTCAAAAAATCACAGCAACTTTCAAATCAATTTCAGATGGGACTAGGGAAATTTCTGTGGGAACTGAAAGAAACCGGCTCCTAAAACAGAATGGTTTGAAAACCAGGGGTTGAGATCACCAGATTTTTGATTTTGGCCAATAGGATTTTAATGGTTCCACGGATAGTGAAAATAGAACTTGGGATACCCAATTGAATGGATACCCAAATAAACAGAAAAAATGGGAGAATTAAAATTATAAAAAATAGAAAATGAATATAAAAGATTGTTAAAATTAAACATAATGGAACAATATCAAGGTGAGTTAATTAAAGTTAAACCTGTTTGCCTCCCTTGAACCTTTTTAAAATTGCCCTTGATGTTTCAACTGCTTGATGGAAACTTAATATAACTATGATGATCAACTGATAGACTTAAATAAAATCATAATTATTCTTAAATTAACTGTAAACTATTAAGGACCTTTCTGTATGGTAGAATAACATGATATCTTAAAAGGAACAAGAATCTCTCCCAAAACTTATGATAATTATATCTTCCTATTTAATTATCTATTATATAAATTAAATTATGGCCATAAAAAAATAAAACCAAAGAGGAACTAGTTATTTCAAAAAGTTAATGGGAAGCATTGCAACAAGATAGAAAGATAATATGATCTCAAATAATATGGATAAAGAGCATAAATAAAATAATATAATAATGTTAAAAAAGAGAAAAATATAATAATCATATTCCTTATATCCAAATACTGAAACTGTAGAGGCTTCAATAACATTAAAGTAAAATAGTAGAGTGGTCTTAATTTAACAATTCGATTATATAATGCTTATTAAAATTGGTTTATCACTTCAATCACATAAATTTGATTCAAAATACACCCCATCCACACTTCATAAATTTGATTCAAAAGTCACCTAAAACACCACAGTGTGTAGATCAGACAGCAGACCTGTTACACATGTTCTGAGTTGCAAGTGCAATTATTATAAATTGTTTAAATCTTTAATTCCTGGGAATCCAAAAATTGCTATTCAAAAAAGATCTTGGACAAAACAAATATTTATTATTTTGAATAATATATCGGGAGAAATTGGATAAATAAACACAAATTGGTTGAACCCATCACAGGTGTCGTTTCAAAATTTCATAGGCTGTTAGCGACAACAATAGACAAAAGAAATTGTTAAAATAAAATAATAAGAAAAGAACATATAACAGCTTAATTTTTAATTAGGAAACAATATTAAGATATTTAATGGCATTTTAAAAATATCCATTTTCCGTATTACTATTAAATAGAAATGTCCAACACATAGAAATTATAGATAGAAATGTATGTATAATACAAAATTCATTCTTGAGTTAGATATGAGAATTTTGATGTAATTTCTTTTATTGTTAAAATTTTATTTATAATAAATGATACTTGGTTAAAATGTATGTTATTTTTTTGTATTATAGGAAAAAAAAATAAAAATAATATTGTTTGAATTAATATTAAATAGGTGTGAAATGTAGTGTGTGAAAACAATAAATTCATATGTATATGACTATCACTGAAGTATGAATTTCATCCAAGGCTAAAAAAGACAATTTTAATTACAGAAACATAATTGTCAGTATGCCATCAGTCACATATATAATGCAAATGAGCTCCCAGTGCTATACGTAGTTATTGTTATTTATAACTATGTTTACATTGTTCTTTATTTTTTTATATTTGAGTGGACAAGCATTAATAAAATCAGGAGTGTGTAAGATTAGAACCCTGACTCAACTATATTGTGAGCCTTACCTTATATCAGTTGTCTCAGGAAAAGTTGGGCTACAAGTGTATTTGTTACAGTCATTACTGTACAGATTGTTCATTGCAAGTGAGTCCTTGTTTGTTAGACCTGCTCATTAGTTATACATATACATTAAAGAGTTGTGTGTTTAACCATGCATGTGTGGAACATGAAACTTCATAAAATAAATGTTTAATTGTAGATCTATAATTCTATTATGCCATGACCCCCCCATTAATATTCCAAAATGTGAACACTGATTGGACAGCGTGCACATTGTAAATCAACTTATACTAATGGAAAAAGGTCCGGTCGCTATGTTAAACTCCTTTAACATAGTGACACAGTGTGTAAAAAGCAACGGAGATCTTGCTTTCTCTGTTGCTTTTTTCAAAACTGTCTGGCTATGTTAAATGGGTTTAACATAGCGAGACAGCTTTAAAATAAGCAACAGAGATTCTCCGATGCTTTTTTCAAAACTGTCTGGCTATGTTAAACCCATTTAACATAGCGAAACAGCAAAAAGCAACAGAGATCTTGCTTTCTCCTTTGCTTTTGCCCACAGCTCTGATGTACTGCGTAGGCATGTGCAGTACATCAGAACTTCATGAATACCAGACAGCTGCGGAAGGGCAGCAAGGAGACATTATACAATGCCATTATTTAAGAAAAGTAATTATTTTTTCTTAAATAATGTCATTATAATATAATAACCCACTTCTGGGTGTGGGTAATGCTGGATTTACCCATGGTTGGCTTTGTTTGGTCCCTCGGGCTTCGCCCTTGGGACCAAACCATGCCAACCGTGGGTAAATCCAGCATTACCCACACCCAGGCGTGGGTTATTGCTATACTAATGCCCACAGTTACACATAAAATATATATCTGATATCCTGTGTATGCTCAATGCACCTTCTATAGATAGTTATTTATATGTGTAATTATTTTATTAATGTTAATTTGAATAAAAAGTAAACTGGAACAGCATTAATAAAACTTTTGACTTTGTTGTATTAGAACCCAAACTTACCTGTATTGGAGCCCTTAACTTTCCCCTGCTGCCAAAGGAACAACTAGGCAGCAGCTGTATATTTTCACATTCAGTACTACGTATGGCTGCTGACCAACATGCGACACCGATTAGCATGATTTGTTTGTGCAGTAGCAAACCACACATGATAGAATGCATCTGTTTTGAAATTGAAAAGTATATGCTTGGTGTCTACAGGTGTTCTGGACCTGCAGGTGCTGTTGAGACTTGCTGACCTTTGTGGAATGCTGCTTAAAGTGTTTGTGGGATGGAACAAAAAAATGCAACAATTCTTCCTTTTTGAAACTGACAGTGTCTGCTTGTTGTCTGGGCCATTGCACCATGTTTGTGTGGAGGTGAGCAATGTGCAAACAAGATTTGTAGAGTCTAACATTGATTATTATTGTAAAAATAATTTATTACTTTTCATCAGTAAGAGATAGATGTGGGACATGAACCTTGATCTACATATGATATGTGCAATGTGATTCATTGTGTTTAACACACACACACACACACACACACACACACACACACACACACACACACACACACACACACACACTTGATCCACAGCTGTAATTTATGCTGCCTTTATCATCAAAACAACTTTCATAAATTTTAAATTATTTCACATTTCGACATATTTGCACTAAGCTGCATATCACACAAATAGTAATACTAAAAAAGGAATAAATAAAAAAATATAAAAGGAAACAGAAACAATATTACACATACTTTACAACATACGTTACAAATTGTTACTCAAGTCTGAATTAGAACTGTCAGTCTAATGAAACTATAAAACACACACTGGGAGTGTATCTGCCTTTACGACAGAAACAACTTCACAGCAGAAATGCAAATCATTGTACATACAAGCAAGTCCCATTTCCTTCACAGCATTAAGAAAAGATATGCACTTGTACTCTCACTTGCTTTTACATGTGTTGCTTACATATTTAGAGCAATGAGTGATCACATATGCAGTTATGAATAATGCTTACACAAATGCAGCTTCTGTTTGCATTGTGTTCATTCTTCCCTTATCTTTGGTGTGCACTCAGACATGCAGTTTATAGTGCATTTTGTATCATTGTAATTAAAATGTATGAGGAATTTACATGACAGTAAAATACAAACAATTTTCAGCAAAGGCAGGAGAATTTGCTAGTGAGCAAAACTTAGTAATGGGTGCTGCTCATTTGCATGTAAAAAATTGCTACAGTTACTATTAGACTTTGTAAGTGTACCTTGGGTGAACATATCCACTGCAGGTAAGGTAGTCTGTATTGCTTTTGTGTCTTCCTTCTCCCTACCACTAATCATTCACAGTTGCAATGCATATGCAGCTTACACTGAGTGAGTGCCTGCACTATGTCTGCACCTGCTACATGAAGTCAAAAGTTTGGCATTCAGTAATTCTAATGAGTTCACACCTCTTTTGAATCTTCACCATGCTCAAACACCTGAATCTGTACTGTGAAAATGTAACCTTCTAGCTAGGGAACTTGAAGGTGAGGAATATTCTGTATGTGGAGAACACAGAAGATGAGTGCTATTATTTTGGATTTATCTGCACAGAAGAATTCTGACATTGCTAAGGTATGACTGAATTTTTCAAGTACATGCTAGATTTGTTCACGTTACAAGGAAAATATGTTATATATATGCATTAGAAAATAGACAGCCTTATTAACTTTCATTGCAAGTGTTACTGTTACAAATAGTTATCTTACACTCTTCTATGTTATTTTATTGAAATGTAACGCCCTTTATTGTCAATGACTCAGGCATGTTAGGCTCTTAAGATGGCTCATAGACACCTCTAGGGGAGTGGTGGGCACAGGGTGAGGTTACTGGCAATAGTATAAACATGGCTTTTCTGTTTTAAATTTGTGCTCATTCTATGAGAAATTGTTTGGAAAGCATCTGTAACAATTGACTAATGTGTTATTCCTTGGTTGGGTCAAAATGCCATTTGCCAATTATTTTGGGGGTGGGGGAACCAAGTACCATTTGTGTGTTGCCACAACAAATGTTTTCAAGAGATTTGCTCTTAAAATTGTGTAGTCATCCATTTGCTTTTGTGATAATGCATTAATCCATTGTTATTCCTTGTTTTGGATCAAACAAATTGGTTCGTGTTTGAGTGAGATATGATTCAGCCACATGACATTAAATCTTAGTAACTGAACTATGTGTTTCCAGTGGTTAAAATTGAAAATATATACGTCTATATAAGCAGACATTTAAATTTATGTAATATTTATGTGTAGTATCCTTCTTTTATGTCACATAAGAGTATAGCACACAAACGTACCAGTCCACTTAAATCCCTTTTCAGTGAGTCAGAAAATTACATTATCATGCAAATATTTAGGCACCATGGTGCTTTTTTGCTTGAGAGAGGATGTGGGAATAGGGCTGACAGAATGCAGATTTGGAACCAGACAGTCAATGACATAAATGCAGTAGGGTGTCACAACTGGTATTCTGATCAGTTGCATCATAAGCCACTGATATGATTTCATCAGCCCAAAGGACAGCAGCTGCAGTTGCCCATGAACAGCTGACTATGAGGGGCTTCTACAGAGCCACAACTGACACTAAATAACATGTTTCTGTCCACTGTCAGAGATCCAGAGAGCTCAGTGGAAAGTGCACAATGGATGCAGTTAACAATACACTTTTATTCATTACACATGGACCTTGTGTGGACATGTCAGCCAAGTTTATGTTAAAAGCATTTTTAATGGACATATAGGCAAAAATGCTGTCCCCCATGTTATTGGAATTGTGATGATTGTGTGCGTGTTCTTACCTTTTGCTTAACTTCTTCCAGAACCATCCACCTTAGCAAATGTGAAGTCATCTGCACATGGTAAGCCAAACTTTTTTATTTGATTATTGATGACCATTTGTCAGAAATATGCATTTATCCGTATGTATGAGATGGGTATCATGAGTGTGTGTTTATTGCTGTATCATCTGTGGAACCAGTGTTAGTTTGTTATCATATATTAAACTGCAGTGTAGGTATTACTTTCTTTCCTGTGTTTGTTGCTTATTATCAAAGGTGATCCTGACAGTGGAAGTGTAGGACTCTTATCACCTGAAGTCAGAGTATCAGCAGACTCAGATGATGGTGGGGGCCAAACCAAGGCACAGTCAAGGGGTGCAGAGATTGAATCTAACACTGAAATTAACATTCAGCCATAACCTGTATTTCTATCAGACACAGTCAGTAGTTCTATGCATGCCTATTTCAGTGATCCATCAAGATACTGGACAGGTGAAGGGGGACACACTTAATCAAGGTAGTGTGATTACTGTGGCTTTAGTTCTGGTTGACTCTGGTTGTAACCAAAGTGTGGGTGAGATGCCACACAGGAGGGTTGTAAGGGGTACTCATAGAAGGCCTGCTGTCCATCCTCCACCTGACCCTTGTATGTCTTTAAGTGCCACTTGAGATTTGTTTAGGGCCATCATGGAGATGCAGTCACATTACAAGAGGGGCTCCGCGGGCATGCTTAGGGTTGTAGATAAAGTACAAACTGATGGATGACTGCCTCTACCATGTTAATGATTCAATGGATCAGATGAGTGACATGATAGAACTGGCAGTGTCTATGTTGGAACATCTGCTGGGAGAGGGATAACATCCAGGTCAGCATCATCATCTGATAGCTAATATGCCCATGCCTGATCACACTCCTGTGGTGGCACTACTTCCATTGCTCCATCAGTGATTGAGGTGTCCACACCCAGATTTAGTAGTCCATGGGGTCATGGTCCTGGGCATAGTCATGAGGAGAGATCATCTAGCAGACATCAGTCAGGTTCAGGTAGCAGCAGTGCATCTGACAACAGGCATAGATGTGCCAGTGCAACTCCTGGCAGAGCCAGCTCTCGCAGTCAAGGACAACAACAATGAAATGTCAAGTCTACCATGCATGACTCACATCTTTCCAACATACCAGGATGTAGAGCTACCACAGAGCTTGGCTGTGTTTTTACAGACACTCGCACACACATTTCACCTTGAGTGCCCATACAGACACACACACACACACACACACACACACACACACACACACACACACACACACACACACACACACGTAACAGTTACATGGGGCAGTGACCATTTGATACTTTATCAAAATTTATGCCTGTCTTTCATACTGACTACCATTTGTGTCAGCCTTGACCTCTTGCCCCCCCACAATACCCCATGTAAATGATAATAACTGTGCCATAGCCTTGATTTCCTATAATATGGATTCAGGGATACATAATTCTTTTGTCTGATGCCCAGGGTGCATAGCCGACTGAGTTTATAATATATACGTGACAAAAAACAATAAGAACAGTATAGACAAATGGTCCAGTGCAGGAACAGGATAAAATGCAACAAAAAGTTGTGAAAGACCAAACCACGGCAGTAAATGATATCCACAAATAAAATAATTATCCACAAGTTTAATAGTGAGCACTTTTACAGCAAACTATGCCGCTTAATGTGCTACTCAAAGCCAGATATCAGTAAGAGAATAGATAGGGATAGCATGGGTACATTCCCTTGTAACCAATGCAATTTCTGCCATCTGCTTGATAACAGTAGTAAGTTTGTACACCCAGATACAGGCAGGACAATGGAGTTTAAAGTGCAGGCTGACTGTAATTCTTTTCATGTAGTTTACCTGGCTTACTACCAGGCTTGCTTATCATTTAACATTGGTAAGACAGATAAGGACCTGATAAGAGAGCACATATATAACATCAATAGACACTCAAATACAAATGCATTGGCTAAGCATGTCTTATTGAATGATCCTACTCACTCCTTTAAGTTTATGTTGAAAACATCCCACTTAGTGAAAGGGGAGGGGATATTAGGAACAGAACAGAAACGTCACAGTTCAGATGGATTATCAGAATGAGAGCTACCACAGGGAGAGGCCTTAATGATAAAATATGTATTACACCTATACTACAGTCTAGGGAGCTAATTAAATAGTTTATATATATATATATATATATATATATATATATATATATATATATATATTTATGAAAGAGTTTTTATTTTTATTGTGTGTTTATATATTTGTTTTTAATTTGTGTTATTTGTTCATATTTTTTATATATATAGTTTATATATATATGGCTAAATGTTTGCCAAGTGTTTTGCATAGATAATGAAATGTGGAATTTTATGGGTTGATAGGATTTTAAAAGTGATGTACCCTGTTGTGTTGAATTGTTTGATGAAGCTGCATAGTTTGCTGTGAAAGCGCTCACTATGAAACATGTGAATAATTATTTTATTTGTGGATGTCATTTTCTGCCGTGGTTTGGTCATTCACATCTTTTTGTTGCATAATATATATGTGTTTGTGATGCTCTTTTGAAAATTGCTTTCTTAAAGGTTTTCGAAATGTTTGAATGTTTGATGCATGAATTATTTTATTTTATAGTGAAGGAACTATTGACATTAGTCAGTGCTGTCACATACTGATGTTATTGCTGTAAAAATCACCCACCTTCTACTTAGTTGCATTAGCAAGTAATAATATGCAAGGATACGCCATTCATTTGTGCTCTTAGCTGTTTATTTTCCTATTCCAGGTTCAGCACTTACCTTGGAAGTCTGGCAGTAACAGGAGTTTTCATTTGGAGCTGCTCTATGGGATGCTAGCAGTACACTGCCATTACATGGTAAGTAAAGGTTGTGAGCATTGCCTGGCATCAATGTTACCATATATATGTGTTTAGGGTGAAGATTTTCCCAACATAGGTGGTGAGCATGTCTGCTATCCATTGCCTCTTGGTCAGGGCAGTGGCATATTGTGCATGCCTACATCTGTCTACACGCACAGCAACTGGTGGTTTCCTCCTCTGACTCCTCACTTGTGTGTGGCCCTATCTGTTTATGTACACCATTTCCTCTTCTCTGGGTGGTGCTTTGACCTCAGTGTGCATCAGAATATGGCACCTAAGACTTCAAGGTCGTATGCTAGAGGGTATAAATCCTGCATAGTTGTAGCTCTGTCCTGGGGAGTATGGGGAAAATGTATGTAATCACCGGCATGTTGTAGTATAGCATTTAGGAATTGATGTAGGATCCTGTATGCTGATGCCTGTGACACCCCCAGCATATCCCTTGTTGGTCTCTAGAAGGTTCCTGTATTCTAAGTGCTACACATAGCTTAGTCTCCACAGGTATTGGTTCCCCTTGGTTTGCCCTTGCTCTCAGCTGAAGACAATAAAGGTTGCAGAGTTCCTGTAATGTGTCTCTATCAACTCTGCAGTGCTATACAATTTTGACCTCATGCAGACCATGAAAAGTTAAATGGTGTCTAAAATCTATTCTCCTTCTTGGCAGAGGTCTATTATCATCATCAGCAGCATAGACTTGGGCCTGTTGCACATACACATATATAAGAGCAACAGCAGCACCTAACATTGTTTCCATGTATAGTAATTTCTGTGGCTATATTCCAGTAGCTTTTGGAATCTACAGGCAGAACTTGCACTGTGTCTACACAAATGCTTTATAGGTTGTTGAATAGCTCCTTCATCTTGGATTGGTTGATTAGCATACAATTCAGCTACTTATGCAGTAATTAGCATGTTACAATGTTTACCATGTTTGCATGTCTCTACATGGCATGCACAGCCACTTACTGAATATAAAACAGTATGCTACCATGTGTGTTGTGGCACAAAGCACACATGGTTTTAGCACACCGTGTAGGCTTTATTCAGTGTGCACCAGTATCTATTATTTTAACAATTTGCCCTTTTTATTTAATGGAGTACTGTTTACTGCCAACCATGATCTTTACAATAATGTTTTATTCTTCTGTAAGACCTGTGCTTTTATCAGTTACACTGCAAAGTTCACTATTGTCTAAATTTGGATTATAATAATGTTATACATTGTTCAAGTTTAAGGTTTATCTAAAGTACTTTGGTGCTGTGGTAGCGTTGTCGCCTCACAGTAAGACATTGTCCTGTTCGATTCTCAGCTAGAGCGTCTTCTGTGTGGAGACATGCATGAATGGGCATACCTTCATTGAAGGTTGTGTGTCAGGGCTGGCAACTCGGCATGTAAAAATCTACTGCCAATTATTAGCGGACCGGAGTTCAGCTGTGGCAACCCCTAACCGGGAAAAGCCGAAAGACACAACAACTTTGAAAATAAGCACCATAATAGCCATGAAATTTAACAATATGAGAGTGTTACTGATGCAGTTAACTGTGTCAACAAATTATAATGTAACGATTACTTTTTACTTTAAAAGCAACAAAATCAATGCAGTGCACCTCTTCTCATCTCACAGGAGAGGCATCCTTTGTTCTTGATTTATGATTTATGTAGTCCTTGCTTTTTACTTTAGTGTACCTGCTCTTTCCTGGTCCAACTTTTTGGTGCTAATGAATTTTTACTTCACTGTTTTGTCATTAGTTATGCTGACACATACAAGCTGCACAATTGGTTTTAAGGAACTCTTTACTCCCCTAATGTTAATATTTATTCTTATACATTATTCTGAAGAAGTTTTTGCAGCAAGTATTGCAAAAAACTTGTGCTTTCTTCAATGATTAATTAACATCTGTTTAAGAGGTATGCCATACATGATTTATCAGAAAAAAAATCCACAGACAGCATTCTAGAGCAGATGATAAGTACAAATGCAAGGAGACATGCACTAATAAATGCATTGGAATACCATATTCATATCATAGAAACTATGGACTGTTTGCCTAAATGGGAGACTGCAGAGAAACATCTCATGCAAACATAATATCACCTGCATTTAACACAGTATAAGAATAAAGAAGGTGTTTGGAGTTGAAATGCAAAGATGCAAGTTGCAATTTAGAGGCGGAATACATACAATGTATGCCTTTACTGCTGACAATAAAATGTATGTGTATATGTATGTACTCATGTTACCCAATACATAGACTGTTGCATTTTACTTTGACAGCTTTTCAGTAATTCGTTTCTTACCCTTCTAGGTGCTGTTGTTAGTGAGACAGTACAATATAAGTCCACATTAGGGCAAGCAGTAATACTTGTGATTGTGGTTTAGCATTTTTTTGTGTGCATGCATTGATTTTATTTCTTAAAATGAGTGTCCAGCAATTGTGAAGGACAGACAAAACTTAACATATTGTGGCAACTTATATCACATTACTAGATAAAATAAATCCAAGCAAGTTGTAGTTATGATACATATTTCTTGATATGGAATAAACACATGATCGCAAGACATGTTTTAGTTATGTTTGCAATTTCAAAAGCACATGAGCTGATTGTGAACAATGTTACCTGCACTGACACTGACACTGAAGATATAGCTAACCTGCTGGCTGATAAATTTAACTCTAACTTGATCCCTCTCGACTCTCTGTCTTTCCCTTAGGATATACCTGAAAGGGGACATGGCCAAGATGGTGGAAGGCTAACAGCACAGTTTCTTAGGTCTGCTATCTAACTTATATTTCAGACAGGAATTCTTAAGTAGCTGAGGTCATGGACTTATCAACTTCAAAGCTCATCTTCTATTAAGGATTTTGGAAATCTGCATTTAAATTATATATTTTTAACAGTTTTCCATCAGAGGGTCGAACCTGACCCCATCGAATGATGGGATCATCAACCCCTTTCTGCAAAACCGTCAGTGTCGAATTCTGACATTTTTAAATACAACTCGCCGTAAACCTCTGAATGGGCTTTACCATGGGTCAAGATTGGGGCAAGATTCGTACTTCAACAATGTCGGGTTCGACATTGTTGCCATTCGGCCTCCAGACTTCGACTAAAGTGGGTTCACCTGAACACACTTCAACCTTCTGATTGTCACCCATTTTTAACATATTGAATTCCTATCAAGTTTTAAGCAAGAAGGGCACTGCCAGCTCTTCGAAATGAGTTACTCTAAAAATAGTTCACTGGACTTATCTTTAAAGAAGGAATTACAATCTTTATTTACTAGCATACAATACCTATCAATGAAGTTTGTTAAAACTTGAAAAGAAACTAGATACTTTCAAAGGAAAATGTACAAAACAAATGGAGCAGCTACAGGAGATAATTATGCAACATAAAACCCAGATTACCAACACTAAATAATATAGAAGGCAGAGTACCAGAAGAAGAAGATCATGTTGAAGTTTTACTAAAGCAAAATACATCCATACTAAATAAAATAGATGATCTTGAACATTGATTGTGAAGAAATATTCTATACATTTATGGATTATATGAAAAAACTGAAGGTGATAACATTTTTAATTTTCTTATTCTTGGCTTCCTAACATTTTAAACTTAACAGAGTCTCTTTCATTTGGCATTGAAAGAGCCCATATGTCATTAGTGGCGCCTTCATCACCTAACAAGGTAAATATGAATCTGAAATCCATAATTTTAAGATTTTTTTTATTGTCAAGACAAAGACCTAGTCCTAAAATCTGCCTGGACAAATTCACTAATTAAATTTAATGACATTATAATAAGGTTTGATAACAATTATTCATCAGCAGTAGTTCCAAGAAGAAAATGATATTTTACTTTAATAAAAGAATTGAAGAAGAGACAAATCAAAGTATATTTATTGTTTCCAGCTAGACATAGGGTCTTTCTCTCAGATGGTACTAAAACTTTTGAATCTCTGGACTCAGCTGTATTATATTTAACATCTAATAACATTTTAGATCAAGTAGAAGGAATGCATTGGACCTGTAGTTCACTAAAGAGACAAGCAGAAAATAAGGGATGGAAAACCATTGATAATAATAAGAAGAAATTAAAGACAAACTTTTTAACATCTCTCTTTTCTGTTGATTTTTTTTCTTTTCTTGTTATCCATTGGTACATCACTTTACAATTGTGACAAACTACCGCCCCATTAGCCTAACGAGCCTGGTCTGCAAGGCTATGGAACATTTCATCATGGAACTTATAAACAATGACATCGGTAATCTCCAAACTCAGGACCCCACCCAGTTCAGATTTGTAAAAGGCAGATCATGTCTCCTAAACCTGATAGACTTCTTTGTAGCAGTCACCAAAGTCGTAGATGAGGGTAAGGTGGTTCACACAGCCTATCTAGATCTCGCCAAGGCTTCCGACACCATCCCCCACTCTGGAATTATAGATAAACTCACTAAACTAGATAAAAATCCCTATGTCACAAGATGGGTTGCCAACTGGCTCACTGACAGAACCCACACTGTGAAAGTAGCAGACTCCAAATCCAACTTCAGACAAGTGACAAGTGGAGTACCACAGGGTTCAGTCCCGGGTCCTCTCCTGTTTGATATCTACTTCTCTGAAGTACATGCCAACACAGAAGGTCTTTGGCTAATGAAGTTCGCAGATGACTGCAAACTAGGAGCCATAATCAAAACTCCAAAAGATGTGGACATCCTACAAAAGGGCCTCACTGAGACAGATGCCTGGTGTCAAAGTCATGGTCTCAAGCTCAATGCCAAAAAGTGCATTGTCATCCCTTTTGGTAAAAGCTCAGTACCCATGAACTACCACATAGGCCGTAGTCTACTTAACACTGAAAGTGTGATAAGAGACCTTGGGGCACAGGTGGACAGCAGTCTCTCCTTTGATAATCACATTGCCACAGTAGTCAGGAAATCCTTCTACGTGGCACACCTCATCACAAAAGGTTTCTCTTCCAGGAAAAAAGAAGTCATTGTTCCCTACTCATCACTCAATAGACCCATTATAGAGTACAATGCCCCTTTTGGTATGTACCTCATAAGACATCTATAACAACTGGAAAGGCCACAGAAATACCTCACAAAGAGGATTACTGGTCTCAAACAGATGCCTTATGCAGACCATTTCAAAAAACTGCAGCTTTACTCCGTTGCATATCGCCTACTCAGAGGCGATCTCTGCCTAACACACAAAGCTATGTCAAACCCAGAGCTTTTAGACATGCTCCACTTAAAGAAATCCCAATCCCTATGAGCTACATGGTCTAGGGATCTAAATCTTGTCACCACAATAAACAGAACATGCTGGAGGGATAGATTCCTGTCCCAGAGACTTCCCATACTCTGGAAAAAACTACCTATCTATATCAAACAAAGCTCCTCATTAGCGCTCTTCAAGAAAAATCTTGATGATTGGATGGGAGGTAGGAAATTCACCCTGGGGATCACTTCTGTGGCTCTGCTCGACAGTGGCACAGGAAAATAATTTTCTTGGGTGACAAATGCCAGGGTACCTTTGGCTGGGCTTATATAGGCCCTAAGGCCAATAGCCTAGTACCTACCTATGAACCTATGAATAAATAATAATTCACAACTATAATATTTTTGATGCTCACAAACAAAAGAAACAAAACTTTAAAGGCAAAAGAAAGATAAAGCTATTTTATTATTTTTCTTTCTCCCTTTATGTCAATATTTAATACCATTATAAATAGTATTTAACACTTAATTTGTTTTTTTTTATTGAAAATCACATAGTAATTATAGTAAGGGTAATGAGAAAGAAAACAATCCATTATTTATCATCTTCAAAGTTTTATGCATTACAGGTTCCTATTATAAATGAAGGTTTGTTTTATAAGTTTCATTAAACATACAGTAGTCCTTCAGGAAATTACCAGTATATATATATATATAAAGTTATAAAAAGAAAGCGAAGGTAATCCACTGTGATAAATGTCTGTGGAAATATCAAATTCAATACTGCACAGAAGATAAAATCCACAGCATCAACCACCACAATGAACACTTCTTCAGACCAATACCAAGAAGTGCTCATTGGGGCATGAAAGTGCTAACCTTACATTAAAACGTTCTGGATTTTAAGATTGCCGTGGTTGGTTATGTGGATTTTATCTTCTGTGCAATATATATAATTATAGTTAAATGGTTACTATTTACTGTATATTTACAAAATATATGTTATGAGTGTGTGGTGCTTGAATGGTTGCCCAGCTTTATCTGAATGTCTGTTGAATACTTATAGTAACAATGTGCAGAAATATGTTCCCTTTTCTTTTTTTTTCTTTTCTTTCTGATGCTGATGTTAAAAAAACAAAACAAAAAAACTTGGTCTGGATGTCATTTTTAATAGTTGTAAAGCTTTATTTGTGTTTACATTATTTGACATGTGTAGACATTCCTATAATTAAAGAGATCTGTTAAATATATCGTGAGCTCATGCTACACATTAAAGTGTCTAAACAGCATAATTACTTGTTTCTCATCTTCCTGCCGAGATTTCATAATCCCCTTGTGAATGTGTAAAATGCTTATAACTAAACAGGATTGCTCAACAATGATGTAATCAATGGGGTCAAAGGTTATACATGAGCCATTTCTGTTTTTGTATTATTTAAAGGGATACCTACACCAGTTAAGCTGTAATACATGTTTGAATAAGTTAATCAAAGAAAATAAGTATTTTGTTTCATGTAAACTTATATTTAAAATCTAAATAAAATTTTAATAGTACATATTTATGTAAGAAAAGTACACACTGGTTTTAGAACTTACAGGCAAAGCACAAAAAAAGCCAGAATAAAAACAGGATGTATGAAATAGTGTGGCATATGATTTTGTTTAATTTGTGACATAATGCAGTCAGTAACTTGTAATAGTGGAAAATGTTTATACCACTAGATATTGACATTAACAAGGAGGAAAATAAACAAATAACTCAAACATAATCTTTGGTAAATTAAAAAAAAATATCACATAGATTAATATTCAGAATACTATAGTATACATTATAAATATTACACAAAAGCCTTTTTAGCTTATCAATAATTAAAGGTAGTTAGAAATCATTTGAATCATAACAATCTTTTAAGAATTGACCTTTTGAGGAACATACAAGCACTGACAAGTTGATCTGATGGTAATAGGTAATTTATTAAAAAATAAAAACAACACAAAAGAAGAAGAGAAGGAATGATGACCAACTATACATAATTGAATGAAATGTTAAAATTGGTTCATCAATAAACATATTATCAATAATTAAAATGATACTCAGTATACATTTTATTTATTTTTTAATGATGTAACATTCACTGCCAGCTTTCTCAGTGTTAATATCTAATACAGCTGGGAAAATACATTTAGTATAGTGATCACATATATGATTGATTTTTATATATTCATTTTAATTATTCATAAGTCCATAACAATGTAAACTACCAATGAAGGATAATTCATGATATTAATGTATATTGCCTGAAAAAAATTAGTTTTATTTCTGATCTGAAACTAACCTGTTTGTAGTTTACATATAGCACATGATCTTTAAAGATGTTATTTGTACAAAGCTGTTATGCGAATGTCATTTAGTAAGAAAAATAATTAGATGCTTCTAAATTATTTTAAGGCTATATTATGTTTGCTTGAAGGAAAAAGATATATTACATTTTGAAGACTTCAGAAGTATTTATAAGTATAGCTGATGTTAACATTATACAGGCATTTATATGTACTTTCAGTATACTATATTAATGCATTCCAAAGTGCATTTATATAAGTTCACTTCATCTTAATTAGTTCTAAATCAGATTATAGTTGTATATATTATTATATTTTTAAGTAGTTATGGCACACGGTATCTGAAATTCTTTTTAATACTACATTTAAGTGTTAATGACTGTTTAAATATTAACAATAAGTGTGAATAGTATTATATATTACATACTTTTCTTTTTCTTCCTCTATTTTTTGATTACAACTTCTTGGGATTAAAAATGTGTAAATGAATGAATTATACTTGATCCATGGAGTAATGTGATTTAATAAGCTACTTTCTATATAGAGTGCTTATTTAGATAGAGTGTGTAACAAGTCTTGGAAGAGCTTTTGGATGGAACGCTTGAATGGTAATGCTGTTCAAGTGTGGGGTTCTATACTTCAGTGATTGTTTAGATTGTTCTTTAGTTCAACTTTTAATATTCCTCTGTTCAAATGTTTATCAGTGGGTGTCTATAAACGTCAATTATACTGTTCTAAAAGACAAATATAAGCAATTGTTTTAGTAATATATTTTCTCTCTTCTATAAAATAATAGGTACATGACTAATTAGATTTGTAATAACAATATATACATGAAGTGTAAGTCTATTCAAATAAATGTTTAATGTGCACACTGAATTTTTACAAGAGACATGTTTATTACAAGAAGACATAAACAGACTCAACTCCAATAATTATACAGTTTTAGTAAGCTCTCATTATAAACAAAAGAAAAGAGGTGTAGCAATTTTATGGAAAAAGTTTGTTTCAATGTCTAAAATTATAAACACATACTATGACAGATATGGAATATTTTGTTTGGTATCATTGGAAATAAATATAAAGATTTACAAATGAATTAACCTTTATCAGATACCTGGGCTGGGACTTAAAGTGGTCAAGGAGCATTAGAAGGCAATTCTCTAAGAGGAACATAATCCTGGCTGGTGATTTTAATTGTATATTGAATGACAGTGATATTAATACAAAAAATACATGTAAGAAACTTGTGATATAAAAGCCATTAATTGATGTTATTGACCTATTTAATATTAAAGATATAAATTGATTTGCTGAACCAAATTCACTATTTTTTTACACATTACTCACATTGTCATGGTACACAATCTAGAATAGACAGGCTAAACATTTCAAGACATATAATTACGAAGTTAGATAAAGTCAAAATCGTTACATGCCCTTTGTCTGATCATGATGCAATTACATTTGAATTGGAAATGAATAGAAAACAAAGTGTAGCTATCACCATAATTCCATCATACATAATTAGTTTAAAATATTTTAAGGAATTTTATATTAAAGAAATACAAACACTTTTAAATATTACTCTCACTGAGGATATATAAGAAATATTTGTATGGGACTCCTTAAAATAATTTCTACATGGTAAAGTTTTATCTTGGTTTATTAATAAGAAAAACAGTGGAATAAAGATTTACTGGATTTACAAGCAAAAAGTGATAAACTAAAGTTAGATATTCAAAAAGGAAATGATTTAACAAGAGAATTTGACAATATGAACAAAAATATTTAGAAATATTACATCAAAAAACTATGCTTAATTTAGAGAAGATTAAGTTAAATTTTTATTCTATGAATCCAAGAAATCCATGAAGAATAGCAAACAGAACAAATAAGATTGTTAAATCTAATCAGATAAAATAAGAATATATTCCATGTACCAAGTAAAGAGTTTCATATCTAGAAGGCGTTTCAGAGGCTTTTAAAATACATTTTAATATTATTAATTTGCATAACTCAGAATTAGAATCACAAAATGAAACAAAACCATTCATAAGAAAATACATCAAGAATAATCTAATAGAAGATCAAATAAAGTTGATGGATAAACCAATTACAATGACTGACCTTAAAGCAGAAATCAATAAGTTAAAATTAAATACGGCTCCTGAAATTAATAATATTAATCTTGAAATGTATAAATCATTAACTAAAGAAGCATTAGTCCTATTGTTAAGAGTGTTTACTTTAGTTAAAGAAAATAAAAATACCCCCCTTCTTGGAAATACACATTATATCCCCAATTTTAAAGTCAGACAAGGATGCAAAGAATGTTCATCCTACAGACCAATATCTCTGTTAAATGTAGATTATAAGATGTGTGTGGCAATACATGCCAGTAGAATCAAACAGTTATTGCCTTTACTAATAGAGGAAGATAAAAGACAGAAACGCATATAATATTATCAAAAGAATACATACATTAATTGATTATATTAACACTACAAAAGGTAATGTGACTTTGGTAAGTTTAGACATAAATAGTGCTTTTGATTCAGTTCACTGGGATTATTTATTATTGGCTCTGGAAGAATATGGATTTTCACAAAAAATTACTCAACTAATTAAATTATTTTATGAAGAGTCCCTAGCTTATATAAAGATTGGATCATGCACATCTAGACTTATTACAATCAGGTAAAAGGTATGAACCAGGGATGTCCTCTGTCCCCATTATTGTTTGCTCTGGTCATAGAACCTTTTGCAAATTGTACTACGAATAATGCAAATATTAAAAGCATACAATTTAGTAACTTCTAGTTTTAAAAGTTCAGTTGTTTGCAGATGATATTTTATTAACTCTGGATGATTTTAATAATTCATTAAAAGCTCTATTTGACACAACAGATCTTTTTTCAAAAAAAAAAATCAGGCCTAAATTTAATGAAAACAAGACTAAGATATTGCTTATAAATTTTCACAAGAAAGGCATAAACAAGTTTTCTAAATATATAGTACTAGATAAAATCAAATATCTAGGAGTTACATTAACAAATGATATAAACGAAGCACTAACAATTACCTATATCAGTATCTTAAATACAATTAAATGTCTCAGTAATATATGGAATAAATTATTTTTTTACAATATTATATATACATTTCCTAATTAAAACGATTATTTTTCCAGACTTGTTATACTTTATACACCCTATCTCTAATCTCCCTAAGAAGTATATGCCACAATTTAATAAATTAATGCTATACATTTTATGGTACATTAACAAACCTATAATAGCACTAAATCATCACCTAAATGATTGGGATGCATGTGGAATTAGTCTCCCAGGCATTGAAATGTATGCTTTGTCATCTACTATTAAGACATTAACATTATGGTTAAATTCAGTCTATTCTGCTAGATGGAAACAAATACGTGCATATATTTGGTTAAATTCATGTCATTCATTGTCACTGCAATATACAAAAACTCTGTCTAATAACTTTCATTGGATAGTGTGGACATATATCTTAGAGAGCAAAAACAAACATATATGTTCTAAGTGTATAAATAAGACATTAATCACATTTAAAAACTATTTGAATAGAAATCCAAACATTAAGGCTTGGTAATTTTTGTTATTTCCAATTGCTTGCACATAGAAGAATATTAACACATTTGATTTTACCAAAATGACTATACTAAAAGTGAAGGATATAATATATTGGCATCATCTGATGGATTCTGGTAAAGTTCTCCCGGTGGATCAAGTCCTGAATAAATAACATACATAGTGAAATGTGATTATTAGCACAAGATTTAAGACAGTATATTATAAGTAAACTGGAATCAATAAATCCATCAACCATGTTAATTGTTTCCAAGTTTATAGAACTTATGATTATTATAAGTAATCAAAAAGGAACAAGAAAAGGCTATTTGTCCAAAATATATGCAATAATTAAAAATACAAAACTATATTTTAATGAAAACTTTTGTGACCATTACAGATCAATTAATAGTTATCCACCTAGTGAAAAGGATAGCAAATTAATACTAGTTTCTTCAAAGCAGACTTCCCTTTCATTATATTGGAAGTTATTTTCTTGGAAATTTATTCACAGAATTTATATTACATGTCTTAAATGGAATTAATGTTTAATCAAGATATTGGATGTTGGAGATGAAAATTAAAATTGAAAGCAAACTGGCAACACGTTTTATGATTGTGAATTGCTTAGAATATTTTGGATTAAACTGAATTATTTTATGCAAACTGTTTTTAATGATAAGTTTCAACTGACTAAATCATTGATTTTGTTTAATGCACCTATATTTAACTGTGTTCCCAAATCAAGATTTTCACTTTTATGGATTCTACTAGCCATTGCTCATAAAATGATCACTATGAACTGGAATAGTAAAGACTTGCCAACATTTAAAGAATTTAAGAACATGACTCTTAATATTTCTTGAATGGAAATAGCTACTATCAAGATGAGAACTGAAAGAATCACTTCATATTACAACTTTTGGCTAAAAGTTGTGGAGATACTAGAGAGAATTGACTGTAATGAATCATGAAATAGAATTGTATCCTGAAGGCATAATTTGTATTTGTTCGGTTAGACACCTTTGCCAATAGTTTGTTATATCTTGGTTTGCTGTTATGAATGGTTTTCTTGTGTGTGGTTGACATATTCAAAATATATGTTTCTGTTTCTTAAGTTATGAAATATTATATGCATTAAAAAATTTCAATAAAAAATATTTGCGCAAAAAAGATACACCTGAAACTGGCTCATTTCCAGCTAGCACACAAGACCAAGTCTCAAAAGTGCTATCAAAGGTGAAAAATACTGTATAGAATGGTCCTGACAATATCCCTGGATGAATTTTAAATAACATGATGCATGATTTAGCCATATCCCTAACAACACTCTTCAGTCTCAACCTTCATACAGGTTTTGTACTAAGAAAATTGAGAACAGCTACAGTCATTCCTCAGAATAAGGGAGAACCTTTCATAGACCAAGGCAATTACAAACCCATAAGTTTGACGAGTCTCATATGGAAAGCCATGGAAAGACTTATCATGGAATTAATCAGTCAGGACATATGGAACTTCCAAAACTAGACCTATCTCAATTCAAATTCATCACGGGCAGGTCATGTTTACTAAATTTGGTGGACTTTTTTGAAAAGGTCACCAAAATAATTGATGAAGGCAAAATAGTACACATTGCCTTCCTCAACCTGACCAAAGCTTTTGACACAATTCCCTACTTGGGCCTTGTAGAAAACCTAATTAAATTGGGAGTACCCCCTACATCACCCAGTGGATTGCCAACTGGCTGACAGATAAGATGCAGATAATCAAAAAAAGAGGAAGTTATCTCCACGAAAAGGCTAGTCACTAGTGGAGTTCCCCCAGTGTTCTGTGCTGGGAGCTCTCCTATTTGGCATCTACTTTTCTGAAGTAAAAATCAATGCCAAAAGGCTCTGGCTGACTAAGTTTGCAGATTGCTGCAAGCTAAGAACAGTCATAGAATCCAGAAATGACATAGTCATCCTGCAGGAAGGTTTTTCTCAAATACATAACTGGTGTCAAAGTCATTGTCTGAAACTAAACAAAAAGTGCATTATTTTATCCTTTTGGAAGTCATTTACTCTAAGGAACTACCACATTGGCAACATGCTCCTAACAGTTGACCCAGTGTTTCGGGATTTGGGACTTATTTGGATAGTGACCTAACTTTTGACCAACATGTATCTCTTGTTGTAAGACAGTCCTTTTATATTGTACAGCTTATAAACAAAAGGATTTTGTCTACTTCTAGTGATGTCATTGTACCCATTTACTCCACCTTCATTAGGCCAGTGATTGAATGTAATGCCCCTTTTGGTATGTATCTTTCCATACACATACAGCAACATTAACGCCCACAGAGATACATTACTAAAAGGATACAAGGCCTAAACAACAAGTCCTACATGCACCGACTCAAAGCCCTGTCATTATACTCAGTATCCAACAGACTGCTGAGAGGTGACCTGTCTCTGGCATGCAAGGCATCTTCCAACCCTTTAGTGATGGATTTACTGTACATCAGCAAGATAACTGTTATCAGAAATACTCAGTTTAGAGATCTAAACCTCTTCTGCACATCAACAGAATGGTTTGGAGGGACATGTATATTTTTCAGAGGACACCGCTGCTGTGGAACAGATTCCCTCTCCGCATAAAACAAAGTTCATCCCTGTCCATTTTCAAGTACAGCTTAGAACTATGGATAGGAAACAGAAAATTTACCCCATAACTGCCCCCTGTGCTACTATTGACAAATGCAGCTCCTAAATGCTTTATCCCATGCATGGGTCCCCTCAAGTTATCTATAGTATGATCCCAGTTATTGTGCTTAGGGGTAATGTATGATTATAGAACATGGGAAGGGTAAAGCTAATCTGTAACCAAATAGGATAGGTTATTTTGAGCACAAAAGGGAATCTGGCTAGGCATAAAATAGCCCACAAGGGCAGCTTAACTAGTAATTACCTATGAATGTATAAACCTTTGCATCTACTACTTGAATGCAGGTATGCACTCAGTTATATGAATGTGCATGAAGAGTGCACATTTGGTAGTATAATATTTAGTTAACTCTAAACTGGCTGAAAATATATAAAGTATAAAAAAGCGCGTTGACTGAAAGAAGATTCTATTAACAGTCCTTTCACTCATGGTGCTCTGACAGCGAAGATGTTTATATTAAATGGGGGGGTATGGATGGGGCTTTATTATTCAAAGAAAAAAGAATGATTTTGAGTTACACTTTCAACTCTTGGTTGTAATTCAAGTGCTAGACTTGATTTAAAGGAACTTTACTCTGATTTCCTACTATTTGCAGTTGCACTGCACTGACATCACTTCTCATTTACGATCAGTCACGAGTATAGAATTATTCATAAAAGAAATCAAACAATCAAACCTGGCAGGAGATATTCTGCATGGTTCCAGTAAGGCTGTATCAGTATGATAAATAATTCTTAAGTGTCTAATCAATGCAGTAATATTAGTGCACTGTTATATTGCATTAGATTAATATAATGTTCATTTATTCATCGTTATGGATTGTTTATTAAGTGAAACATTTTTCAATTATTTGGGCGACCATCGGCTACCATTGGCGCTTTTCCTCAGTTTTAGATAGCAAGAGTTGCCTGATACACCCAGAGCTAATCTGATATTTATTCCACCGTCAAAGAGGAGATTGAGACTGCTGATGCAGAGTCACACTTTTAGGTATTTGGTCTTTTTTAATGCCCTACTAATATCCTGCCCTCATTCTCATGGCCGTTACGATAGGAAACAGCTATAAGTATTTGCATTGGCATTATGAAGCTAGGACACATACATACAGTCTTCTCAAAGAAGGCTCTCCCTGTGCTGCATACTCTTCCCCTCCTTCCTCTTCCCTCAGTTCAGTGAGATGGTAAAATACCATTTAATTGCCCATTCACCTTGCTGACTCCTCAGGAGCAGGGCTTTTCCTACAACATAGAAATGTAACCTTTGTTTTCTTTACAGCACTCTGACAAAGTCTATGGAATTATGAGTATGTGATATTCAGGATATCATCCTTTCAGTTTCTTAAAAATATTTATTACAAACACAGTGAGGTCTCTTCTGGAACCTTCTCTGCCTGTCTCCAGTTATTCCATAATGGAAACAACTGATGATGCAGACCACCTTTGTATCTACAGTCCTTCTCCATTGGAATCCTGATTTGAAGTTACTTGAAAACCCTGATTCCGATCTTCTTTACTTCTGCGTAGACTGGTTTAGTTCAGTGCTTGTTTCTCAGACTGATCACAAATCCATCCCTCTTGAGTGGGAAAGATGTACTTTCATCATTTGCTGGACATTGAATGGATTTTCTGGGTATCTTCAATATGCTGGTCGATGTCAAAGATTACTTGCAAGGTAACTGATTCCAGGCTATCAGGTTGATTATCTTTCTGGATTTGGTCTTCATGCCTTCCCCAAATGTCTGATCCAGTGTCTGTTGAATATATTTACCTTTAGATGTGTGTATTGCACTCAGGTGATTTGCAATTGTGCGAAAGGCAGTCTGCAAGATTTGCAAACGCCGAATGGAAAAAGGTTTGAATGTGCAATGAGCGAATGCACAGTGAGATTCGCTCATTGCACATTTGACATTCTGGGGTGGATTACACTATAGTAGGGATCAGGAAATGGTTCCTTTCCCCACTGTAGTGAGATCTCGGAGTTAGAATAATAAAGTGGGGGTGGGGTGCACATGGAGGTGAAGGGGGGCTTGCCCCCCTGCTTTACACTTCTTTTTGTTTTTGTTTGATATTAATGTTCAAAAAACAGCAAATCTGCTTTTCAATTTGCTGTTTTTCGAACATTAAAGACCGTTGATGTTACATTTTTGTGGTTTCGAGTCGCTCATATGAGCACTCGAACCACTGTGATTCAAGGTTTTAAAGGTAAACCGTTGAATATATCAAAATCTCTGGTCTTCCAACTATAGTGTCTAGGAGTAATTTATCAATATGAGGGTTTACTGACAAATTATGCCTGCCCTTGTCAGCATTTCCAAAGTGCCTGTCACATATACTTTGAAATTAATAATTTTCCTGTCTGTGAATATAGGGCTTTAAGAATCCAGTCAAGATATTGAGTTCCTTTTCAATTTTCTTCTGAAACTTGTCATATTTGCTGCTATATAGCTTGCCCATTTATGTGTAAAAGAAAAAAAATCATCCAATTTTTTCCAAAATATTGTTATCTTCGCTCCTACCTTTCACTGTTTTTTAAAGTGTTATACAAAGCTTTCTTCTGCCTAATAAGAGCTGGATGAAAAAATAATGTCTTATTCCATCCATTTTCATAAAGGTATTAAACTAATAGAAGCATCCTCACTCATGTTTTGTTTATGCAACAAATTTTTTTATAAATATTGTCTGTGAATCTACAACTGTGTCCTTCAAAGTAATTGATTCTTTGTAAACTCCTTCAGGCCACTGTGACTGTGCATCCACTATGACAAAGAAATAAACTGCCCAGAAAAAGGCATGTTTTTTTCATGCTACAAAAGTGGGTATGGTGTATCTCTCCTTAGCCATCCTATTATGATTAGGCCATATGAGTCGTACAGCATCTGAATCTCTCACCAAATATTTGTGACTGTGATAGCAGTTAAAAAAGAGATTCCAGCAATGGAACTTTAATCTGGTCATTTGCAAAATTCCTCTTCTGGGATAGAACATTAAAACTAGTAGATGTTGGTCAGTTATCAGTGTAAGCTTTCATCTTAGTGGGTACCGGCAGAAAATGCTATGTCCAGTATCAAACAAAGGGCTTCTTCAACATTCTGGATGTAAGGTTCTTTAGGTTTCTGCAAACAGCATTATAATGAAGGGATGCATTTTTCATTGCTATCCTGAAATGTATAATGAAGCAGTACTACGTGCAAAGGGCAAAGCACCACATCAAATGTGTCGATAGTGCACCTGATGTCAGTATATCATTTATCTTGTGAAAGTTCATTCACAGCAGTCCATCCATTCTTATGCTGACCTTTTCAGTAATACGGATGTCATTGTGTGCAATATTCTAGAAGGAATATGCAAAGCAGCAATAAAACAATCCAAGGTATGAGTTCTGGTATAAAATGTTTATAGACATAGGTGTCCTTAGCATACCTTCCACATAATTGGTCAGTTTCCTCAGCACAGCCTTGTCAATTACATGCCTTCACTGCAAAATTTCACCATTGTTGTGATTGATTCTGAATATATTCTCACTTAGCCTGTTTGTATTTAAATTTATTTTATATTTATTTATTTACATTTGTTAACTGGGTAGTGTCAGGCTGGGCAAGTGGCCCATTTTCAGTGGAGATCCAGAAAGAAAAACTCCATAACAATAGTACAAAAAAAAAAAAAGATTACAAAAATTATTACAAAGATTTACAAAGAATGTACAAAAAAGTTTAACAGTTGCCTACAATCACAATTCACAAAAAGAGAATGTAAAAACAGAAAACATTACATTTCCTTGCCTTACTACAGACAGTAATATGAACTCAATTAGGTACATAACATAACTAAAATAAACCTTTGTGATATATGTGTTTGGTAGAAGTAAGACAATGAGAAGATAGTAGAAAAGAAACATTTGATTGATGGCATTAGAAACTAGCCAGGAGTATTACAGGAGCATAGCCATTGTTGAGTAAGGTATTTCTTTAGGAGTTGTTTGAAGCTATGTCTATCTGTGTTTTTTAGGATATTCTGGGGTATTAGGTTCCACTGTTTGTTGGTACTTTGTTGGAGAAGAGGGAGTCACCAAAGTAATTATGGAACTTTGTTACATTGATTATAAGTTTATCAGATGATCAAGGGTCCTGAGGTTGGTATTTAGTTGCACTAAGCTGGAGAGTGCAGGGCAGTTTTCGGGTTTGTGGATAATGGAGTGGGCAGTGATGAGCTGATTGAGCAATAACAGACTGGGAAATTCAAGCCAGTATAGTTTTTGAAGAAGTGGATAATGATGATGGGTTCTGTTGGGTATATCAACAGCAAGTTTGCTATTTTAGTATAGCAGGAATCAAGTAGATGCAAATCAGACAGGTTAGTAGAAATTTGAGAACAGTAGAGGAGATTAGATAGGAGGTGGGATGTGGTTGTGGCTAGTCTGGCATTTTGAGTAAGTTAAGGTTTGGCCCTATATACTGAACATTTCTATCCTGATAAATAGATCTATAAATGAAGGAATTTTCCCTTCCATCTGGAAGATATCTCACATCATCCCACTACACAAAGGGGGCAATTATAATGACTTCTCAAACTTTCGTCCCATAGCACTGTTATCACCTATAGCTAAAATCATGGAAAAATGTATCCATAAACAACTACTTAACCACCTTCTCCATAACAACCTGCTTGCTAACAGTCAACATGGATTTAGTCCTTCCCACAGTACCACCACTGCATTACTCTCCTTTACCAACTCCATCAACTATAACCGCAACAACAATAATCTATCATCTTCTATCTTCATAGACCTATCAAAAGCTTTTGACATGGTTAATCATAAACTTCTTCTGCACATACTAAAATCTCTCGCACTTGATCCCCCTTCCTTAACTTGGTTTACATCTTACCTAGAAAACCGTCAGCAGGCAGTACTTTGGAAAAATTCACTATCTAATCTCCTTCCTATCTCTTTAGGTGTACCTCAAGGGTCTATCCTAGGCCCCCTCCTATTTTCTATCTTTATTAATGACCTCCAATCAGCTATCCCTAACACTACCTGCATACAATATGCAGATGATTCTACTATAATCTGCACTGCTTCCTCTCAAACTGAACTACAGTCTCTTACCCAAAAAGCTTTCACCACTGTTGAACACTGGTTCTCTGACCGTTGCCTACTCCTCAACCCCAAGAAAACCAAATTGTTACTGTTCTCATCTACCCGTAAATCTACCCCTCTAAACTTCTCTATTACTTCCACTGATAACACTCTGATTTCTCCTGATTCTACTACAAAACTACTAGGAATAACTATTGACAACAATCTCAATTTTGAGTCTCATATCAACAACACAATAAAAGTAGTTAACAAAAAGATTGGATCCCTTTATAGAATCAAACCCTTCCTTACACCTGAAGCTAGGACCACCTTAGCCAGATCTCACCTTATCTCTACCCTTCTATATGCTTCCCCTATTTATACTAATCTCTCTAAAAATAACCTCAAGAAACTTGCTACATCTTACCATAATATTGCTCGATTTGCTACAGGATCTATGTTCAGAACTCACCACTGTCTGAACCTAAAACAACTAGGTTGGCTTGAACTTCCTAACAAGCTCATTTATCAACAGCTCTAAATAGCTCACAAAATTCAATATCAACCATCTAAAACACTAATACTCTCTAACCTCATTACTCCATACAATAACCTGAAACACCTACATTCTTCAAACAAACTACTGGTTAATATCACCAAACCCAACTACTCTGCAGGTGACTGCCTTTTTTCCAACTCTGTTGGAAAAATGTGGAATAAACTACCATCCGATATCTCATCTTTGTCCACTCTTCCACTCTTTAAAAGACAACTGAAAATGCATCTCAATAAATACTGGCTCTATTCCTGTACCAACCCAGATTAACCTTCCTTCTTCCTTTCCTCTACCTTAATTCTTTCCTTCTCTTTTCCCTGTATCCTTGATAGCTCCCCCCTTACATAACATCTTTGTAGACATATGTTATCTCATATATACTGTATGACCATTGTAAAAAAAAATATATATATATATTTTACCATATTCATAAGACAATTTATTATTTACTCTATGTTTAGATATTATCAAATTTGTGTATTGCAAGTATTTACTCATTTTGCTTATGAATGTTATCTTGTTATGGCTATTTCTGTTTGCATGTGTATTGCGTGTACTAACTCACTTTGTTTATAAATTTCATCTTGTTATGGGGTTATGGCTATTTCTGTTTAAACTTGTAATAACCATTGGAGCTTTTCTCCCCGGGCCTCCACTGAAAATGGACATATATCCAGCTGGACTAGCCCAGTCAACAAATGTAAAATAAAATAAATAAAATATAGTGCACCAAGTTTGATGTGAACTTTTTTAATTGTGAGTGATATGTGATTATCAAATGTTAGGCTGCTGTCTGTTGTGACACCAAGTTGTTTTGTTTGGCTAACTGGTTCAATTATAGTGCCATTAGTGGAGTAGATGGAGGGAAGATATGGGTTGGCTTTAGATTTCCTGTTGGAGAAGATCATTTACTTTGTTTTGTTTGGGTTCACAATGAGTTGAAGTTCATTTAGGTCATTTTCAACACCTAAAAATGATTTTTGCACCTCACCTAAGTGTCATGTTTAATCATAGCCTCACCTCAGACCTTGTGCCCACTGAGTGGCACACAGCTACAGTTATCCCACTCTGATGAGCCTGATCTGCAAGACCATGGAACGTACTATCATGGAACTTATAAACAAAGACATTGGCAACCTTCAAACATTGGACCCCATGCAGTTTGGGTTCGTGAAGGGCCGATCTTGTCTCCTGAACCTATTTGACTTCTTCAAATCAGTCTCCAGAGCTGTGAACAAGGGTAAGGTGGTCCACACAGCCTATCTGGACCTCAGCAAGGCCTTCAACACCATTCCCCACTCTGGAATTAAGCTGGGCATTAATCCCTAAGTCACTCGATGGGTTGCCAACTGGCTTACTGACAGAACCCACACTGTAAAAGTAGCCGACTCCAAATCCAGCTCCAGACAAGTGATAAGTGGAGTGCCTCAGGGTTCAGTCCTGGGACTGCTCTTGTTTGGCATCTACTTCTCTGAAGTGCAGGCCAACGATAAGGGAGTTTGACTAGCAAAGTTCACAGATGACTGCAAACTGGGAGTCATTACTGAATCCCCAAATGATGTGGATATTCTACAAAAGGGCCTTACAAAAACAGATGCTTGGTGCCAGAGCCATGGGCTCAAGCTCAATGCCAAGAAATGTATAGTTATCCCCTTTGGGATAAAACATGTACCCATGAATTACCACATAGGTGGCAGTGCAATAAACACCGAAAGTGTGATAAGGGACTTAGGGACACAGGTGGACAGTGGTCTCACCTTTGATAACCACATTGCCACAACAGTCAGCAAATCCTTCTATTTGGCACACCTCATCACTAAGGGATTTTCATCCAGAAAAAAGGAGGTCATTGTCCCATTGTACTCATCCTTCATTAGGCCCATTATAGAATGCAACGCCCCGATTGGTATGTACCTCTCAATACATCTGCAACAACTGGAAAGGCCGCAGAAATACCTCACTAAAAGAATCACAGGCCTAAAGCAGATGCCCAATGCTGACCATCTAAAAAAAATTCCACCTATACTCTGTCGCATATCGTCTTCTCAGAAGTGATCTCTGCTTAACATATACAGCCATGTCAAACCCAGAGCTGTTGGACATGCTTCACTTAAAGAAATCCCAATCCCTCAGAGACACACACTCCAGGGATCTAAACCTTGTCATCACAATGAACAAAACATGCTGGAGGGATAGGTTCCTGACCCAGAGACTTCCCAGACTCTGGAATAGACTGCCCATACATGTCAAGCAGAGTGTCTCTTTAACTCTCTTCATAAAGAACCTTGATGAGTGGATGGGAGATAGGAAATTCACCCCAGGGATGATGTCAGTCGCCCTGCTAGACAGGGGTCCAGGGAAGTAAATACTGTGGGAAGAAATAGCCAGGGAATTGTTATGGCTAGGCTTGTATAGGCCTTAGGGCCAATAGCCTAGTACCAACCTATGAACTTATGGACCTATCCTGCAGTTCTTGGGGTGTGGGAGCAGAGCAAATAAGGGTAGTTCTGTCAGCATATTGAATGATATAAGCAGATATAGTGGCAGTGTTTAGACTATTTGTGAATATAATAAAAAGGAGAGGGCCAAAGATGGAAACTTGAGGAACCCCAATAGAGACTGGGAGGAGCGTGGACATTTTACTATCGCATTTAGTTGCCTATTGTTGATTAGTGAGATAGCTTAAGAACCAGTTGAGAGCTGCAGAGTTGAGGTTGATGGAGGCTAGAGTGTTGAGTAGTGGTTGGTGGGATACTGCATTAAAAGCTTTGTGACATATCAAGGAATACAGTTGACACTAGTTGTCCATTGTTTTTGAGGAGGTTGATGTAGTTAGTGAAACTTATGAGGGCTGTGGACGTACTGTGTTTTGGATGGAAGCTGTGCTGTGAACTGGATAAGAGGTTATTTGTAGTGAGGTGGTCTAGGAGCTTCTTATGGATGCATTTCTCTAACATTTTGGGTAGAGGTAAGAGAATGGCAATTTAAATTGCTGAGATAGTCTGCAGTGTTGCCCATTTGGGATCAGCACTTCGACTTGTCTGAGTTGCAATTGCACAAGCATTGAAAGCACTCAGCTGTATTTTGTGATGTAGTCAGTTTTTGCATTTAGCAGTGGCTTAGCAAGTAATCTCTTGGTGAAAGAAGAGTTCTGCTATTGTTCTGCGAAAATGTACTTTTGGCTGCATGGAAGTGTGTACCTTTTTAATCTGCCCTATATGTTTTAGTTTATTTGTTTAACTCATTAACATTTATGTGGTGTGGAATGTCATACCTCTAGTAGCCTACATACAGCTTACATTCCTGAGCATTTTCTGAATAATAAACCTGAAGATAGATAAATGTAAATATTTTGCGAACAGTAAAAGCTTTTAAAACTGCACAAATAGCAATATTATCAGCCAGAAGTATTCTTTATGGTGATAATAGTCAGGGCATCCATAGTCTTTCCATAAATACCAGAATGTATTATAATGTATACAAACCCCAAATTGTATTTTTTGCTAAACTTTCAAAATCAAATTATCATACCTTGGAAACTGTACAACTTATACATATATTGTTAAATGTTTTTGCTAACCAGACATAATCCTTTATATGACACTAACACATTTCTCTGATTGAGATATTTACAGAAATATGAAAAAACATCTAAGGTTTCACCTGATGTCATGCTTCAGGTTGTTAATCACTTGTGTTTTTTTGAAATATTAAGTACATATGGAAATACTGTTTATTTTCTTCATTATTAACAAACAAATAGGAATATCTGAGGTGTAGTGTGATATAAATGTACATAGACAATGCATTTATTTGTCTCCAACCAAGGCATATCACACCACGAATACAAGTATACAAAGATGGTGTTTTACAGGTGAATGAGTTAAACCCATTTATTTGTGTACATCAATACTCTACTTAGCTGGGCTGCAACAAAATTACCATGTTTGAGGATATCAAAATTTATCTCAAAACCTGCCCCAACTACACCTGTGTAGTGTTGCATAGTGCACAACATTGAGAAGAATGTTCGATAGATATATGTGTTCTAAACTTGTTGTTTTGTAAAGTGAACTATTAGAAGTGTGTACTATTAGAAGCTGTGTACCATAACAAGTATGTTGTGGTGTAAAAAATATTCAGCTCAGCACAGTTGTGCACAGTTGCAATATCAACATGTACTATAACAAGTCTGTTATGAAAAAAATATTCAACTGAGCACAGTTGTGCACAGTTGCAGATACTTGGGTACAGTTGTGGTCACTTTTGCATGGCATTGCAGAGTAAAAGATAGGTGATGCAGAGTACATTTCTTCAAAAAACCCTCTACACAAATAGCACAGAGTTCTGGTCTTGTATAGGCATATTGCACACTCTCCTATTTCACTTATTTGTATGTTGTTATGGCATCTGAGCCAAATAGCCAGTCATTTTTGTGTACTGTTAACTGTAAAATGTCCCATGACTTGTAGTTGTTGTTGTTGTAACATCTGTGTCATACTTATAGACTTTGCCTTCCATATCCGTAAAGTTGCTATTATTGCATTTATTGATTTGATTTCACCATTTACTGCTGCTGCTGATTGGACTGTAAGTGAACTCTTTGGTACTGCAGCCACCAAGCCTGTTTGCTAAGTTATCATATTGTATTCACAAATTGTACTATTATATTACATTATTAATCTGTTGAACTGAGTCACTGTGATTTCAACCTTATGCTCTGTTTGTCATAGTACCAGTGACTCACTGTAGTACAACCTTCTACTGTTGTGCAAACCATGGCAGATTTCTAAGCCAGTATACTGCCTTTAAATCATTGGCTGTGATTGCTCTCACAGCAACTTTAATTCCATTATTGCTAATAACTTCTCATTTTGCTGAACTCTCTTATTGTATAGGCTGAGACAGACTCAAAATTGTAAAAAAATTGAGAAGGATTTCAGCTATTAACTTTTTAGTCTCCTCAATTAAACTAGTCCTAACAATCTAATTTACACCACTAGTATGCTCCCTCCTGTGTAAACTGTAATATTCTACTTCACTTTTATTCCTATTTAATTTTTTTGCACATTTTTCGACTGTACCATGTATTTCTCTAACATACCTTACCTCATTTCATAATTAATGATTAATATAAAAATGTATTCCCTACATTAAACTTCAGTGTACTTCTTATACACCAGAGATAATTATTTATTTATTTATTTTATTTTATTTTATTTTGCATTTGTTGACCGGGCTAGTCCAACTGGATACATGTCCATTTTCAGTGGAGGCCCGGGGAGAAAAGCTCCAAGGTCATGGTTAGATTAACAAATACACTGATGATGTTAACGCAAGTGAAAACAAGTTAATACAAATACAATGATAAAGCTATAACAAGTAAATACAGTTAAATACACTGACGCTTAAAGGCCAAATAAGAGAAGCAAGAGTTATATAAATGATTTAACGAGGTACAGATTAGAACAGCCAGACAAGGAGGGCTAAATAGAGCGTTCTTTGGTTTTTGGGTTAGGTGGAGGCTGAGAGAAGCCTAGGTACGGCAGGGACAATAGCTTTTAGTCTGGACTGGAGCAAGGGCATAACCATTTGGATTTCAGGTATGCTCTAAGATGTATTTTAAATTGGTCCAGAGAGGTCATAAGTCTTAGGTTGATTGGTAGGGCGTTCCAGGATTTGCCAATGGAATTGGCATATAGTGCTTCACCACCAGCGTTGTTAGATTTAATGGTCCGTACTTGTAGACTTTTGGAAGACCTGAGGGAGTTAAGGTTGGAGTACGGGTAAGTATTTTGTTCAGTGAGGGGTTTTATCTGGATGGTTGATAATTTTAAAAGCCTCAGTTAGCTGGTTGAATTTGAGAATATTGGGCAGTTCCAGCCATTCGAGAGACCTTAAATTTAGGCAGTGATGGGTGCGATAAGGCGTTCCTGTTATGAATCTGGCTATGTGATTGTAGGTAGTAGAAAGTTTATTAAGCTCTTTTTTGTTGAGGAAGGAGAATATCGGGGAGGCATAAAGTAGTGTGGAGAGGAGGTGGGTTCGGGCAATAGTTAGTTTGCTGTGCGGAGTTAAGAAGGCCTTTATTCTATACATTGACCCAAGTTTTTTGTTGACCGATTTAATAGTTAAATTTACATGTATATCAAATTTAAGTTTATGGTCTATGGTCACCCCTAATAGTTTGGTATGGGATACGGGGTAGATAATGGTGCCATTATTGGAGGTCACATGGAAGGTAGGGTTGTTGGTGTTGAGGGGTTCTATAGTTTGTGCAGTCACTGACGTGGGGAAAAATAGAAGTAATTTGGTTTTGGTAGGGTTAAGTAAGAGTAAGTTCAGAGAACCATTTTTCGACAGAAAAGCAGTTTTGGGTAGTGGCTTGTTTGGCGAGAGATTCGTCAGAGCAGATCAGGGTGGAGTTATCTGCATATTGAATGCAGGTGGCTTTGGGAATAATTGAGTGTAGGCCATTTATGAAAATGGAAAAAAGGGGACCGAGGATAGATCCTTGGGGGACACCAATATTAGTGGGGAGTAGGTCTGATGGGCTGTTTTGCCACTGGACCGCCTGTTTTCTGCTAGAGAGATGGGCATTAAACCAACTTATGGTTAGTTTGCTAAGATGTAAGGTTTCCAGTGCCTGAAGCAGTAGTTGGTGGTTGACCATGTCGAAGGCTTTCGACAGGTCTAGAAAGAGCGCAGAGGATATTAGTTTATTGCGATTGTGGTTGACTGAGTCTACAAAGGAGAGGAGAGCTGTGGTTGTGCTGTGATGGGGGCGAAAGCCATGTTGGGTATTTGATAGGAGGTTGTTATGTGTGAGGTAGGTAATGAGTTGTTTGTGGACACAGCGTTCCATAATTTTGGCTAGGGGAGACAGTATGGCTATGGGTCTATAGTTGGAGGTTTCAGTGGAGGACCCTCCTTTGTGGAGGGGGATGATATAAGAGATTTTCCAGATAGAGGGAATAGATGCTTCAGAAATGGTCCGGTTGATCAAGATTGAGACAGGGTAGGCTATGGCATCAGATGCTATTTGTAGGTATTTGGCAGGGAGGAGATCTGCCGCGAGGGTGGTTGGTTTAAGTTTTTTCAAAAGGGTGCGAATGTAGGAGGTGGAGATGGGTTGTAGGTTCAAGGCCGTTTGGGTTGTATTTATGGTTGGGGTTGCCACCGAGGGAGGCGTGGCAAGCTTACTGGCAAGGGACTGGATGGTCTCAGTAAAAAAAGAATTGAGTTGGCTATTTCTGTTGGGTCGTTTTCCATGAGTTTGTTGGGGGTAGGGGTAGTAGATTTACCGGGATGTAGTAGGTGGTTAAAACCAGCCCAGAATTTTTTGGGATTATACTGATGTTTGTCTTGGAGGTGACAGAAATATTGTTTTTTGTCAGATTTAACGGCTACTTTGGTTGAATTTCTTAGCTGGAGGAACTTGATGCAATCTAGGGGGGTTTTTGTGGTTCTCCATTTATTCCAGGCCTGGTCTCTGATTCTAATTTTAGATTTAGTTTCTTGTGTTAGCCAGGGTGCTATACGTTCCTTAGTTCTAGTAAGTCGTTTAGGAGCATGGGAATTGAGTATCTTGATGAAAGTGTCATTAAAGTATGAAACACTTTCATCTAACAGTAGGGTTTTTAGGATGTGCCAGTTACAAGCCTTGAGATCAGCTAGGAATTGGTCAGGGACAAAATTCTTGCTATTCCTAACTAATCTAGTTATGGGGGGATTCGTATTTGAACATTTGTATTTTATAATATAGGTAGCGAGGTGGTCGCTAAGGTCGTTGGGAAGGGTCCCAGTGGTATAGTTATTAGGATTCCTATTAGTAAGAATCCAGTCAATAATGCTCTCCTTTTGTTGGGCATGTCCAATTCTAGTGGGAGAAAGAATATTTTGGGAGAAACCATGTAAGTTAATGGGGAGAGGATTTGATTGAGCAGAGTAGAGAGACCAGTCAATATTAACATCTCCTAATATTATAGTTTCTTGGGGATAGTTATTAGCAAGCCAACTAAGGGTTTGTTCAAGGTTTTCTACATTTTTACCCGGTGGTAGGTAGGTTACTATGAGATTAATACTTTTTTGTCTGTTTAGGGATAGCTTAAGGGCAATCAGTTCCAGGTTAGGAACTTTTGGGGGTTGGAGTGAATTCATTGTGATGCTCAAGGAGTTCTTGAACATTACAGCTATTCCGCCACCCTTTCTGGTTGTATGATCAGCCCTGATGATGTTATACCCAGGATGGATAATTTCCTCATCCTTGGTGCTTGGTTTGAGCCAAGTTTCTGATAAACACATTATGTCAGGGGAGTGGACATCAAGCATGGCATGTAAGCTATGGACTTTATTATTAATGCTTCTAATATTGAGATGAAGCAAAAAGAGGGAGTCCGCTGGTCTACTAGCTGCATGGAGGAGGTTAGGGCCTGGGTCACTATGAGGGCCTGGGTTAGGGTGGATGTCGCCGTCATTAGTGATAGATTTTTTCAAATATTCTAGTATTTTTTGTAGTCTAGTTAGTAGTTTAAGCTGTTCCCTTAATGAGGATACTTTTGGGTATCGCAGAATAAGGTGTGTACATTTAGGGATGAGGTGAGTAGCAGAGTAGAGAGAGGGAGGGATAAGAGTAGTGGTATTTTGGGAATACAGGGAGGTCTGACCCTTGGGAAGGTAGACTCCTGTTAGGGCTTGTGTTTCATAGGTTGTTAGGAGATACGGTAAAATGAGGAGTAAAAGTACAAGGGGAAGGGTGGTAAATGAGTTTCTGTCCATGGTGATGGGTAAGATCTCTGCGTAGATAGGGCTAGGGGAGGTACCTAGGTCCATAAAAAGCTGGAGGTAATAGTAGGGTGAGATAATTGGAGAGAGTTAGTTGGAGGTAATACTAGGGTGAGATAATTGGAGAGAGTTAGGTAGGTGGGCGGAGTAGGTTTAGTGGTAGGGAGTGGCAGAGAGATGGAGGGGGGAGGAGTGGACAGTTTTGATTGGGTAGTGGTAAAGGGGATGGGCTTGATGACCAAATATGTGTAGAGGGAGTGGGGGAGGGTGGAAAGGGGGGGGAGGGAGGGGAGCGGAGCAAGCCTGAGCGTAGCGAGGGCGAAGCGGAGCGGGGACTACACCACAGTATTTCCCTGGGTCTTAAAGGAAGCCAGGTTTAATGGTAGCTACCTGAGTTTTTTATTTTTTTCTTTTATTTTATTTCTTTTTATTTATTTTTTAGTAGAAGGAACCTGTGTTCATTAGGCGTTATTATGCCTGGTTCCTTTAGTAGAGTACAAGGTGTTTAGCAAGATACAATGAAAAGGGTAGTTATTTATTTACCCTGAGTCACTTATTGGGCTTTTATCGTTGTATGTGCATTCGGTCCTGGGGGTCCTGAGTGCCACGGGGTAAGCGTCTGGTTTTGGGGCTACCTAAGATGGAGGTAACAGTAAGAGATAGCTTTTAAAGTGTTAGGTGATTTAGTGCAGTAAAAGACAGTTTTACACAATGCAGTCAGTTGGTAAGCATAAAAGATAAATTCTACATACTTTGTGATCTTAAGCATTATATTAACAGCTAGTAGTACTAAGCAGTGATTTCATTCTCTTAGCGACTTATGAATACTCTACAAAGCACGCTGTTAATCTGGTAGAGCAGAAATAGCAGACATGAGAGAGTGTACCCTTTGTTTCCCTTAGCTACGCTAAAAGTACGCCGCAGGGTATACTGTTAGTCAGGAAGAGCATGCACTGTGAAATAAACTCATACACCAAGCAGAGATAACATCAAAATCATATGCGTTTGCAACCTTCCGTATGTAGTCGCTATTCTAAGGAAACATTATTCAAAAAGACATTATCCAAGTAAAAGTTTACACCATTGATATATAGTAGCTAGCCTAGGGAATGATTATACAGAAGATAATAGTTAAACATAGGTGTTTGCAGCATGAGTATTTTATAACTAGCTTGAAATCGTGCTTACATCCTCAGACCAGGAAATTAGAGCTGACAAGCAAGTCGCACCACTTTCAACTGCAGCATTAGGCAGTATAAGTTAAACAAAACGCGGTTATCTGCATTTGGACAGTCGCTAATGTACAGCCACATCCAGATCAGGCAATAAGCCTTATTTCTTGAGTATCCCCTATGTCACGCTGATTTACATTTACTTTTACAAGGCACCATATGCTATATTTAACAAGACGCCAGTTGCATCTACACAGTGCATTCAATCTTTACTACAAGCAGGGTTTCTTGAGTAAATTACTTTTAGTAAACCATACAACAGTGAGAGTTTCAGTTTCATTTAGCAGTAATATGCACAATCAGAACAAAATGCAGTAGTTACATACCACGAGGGCCAGTGCTGCCGCCCGGTCAGAAGCACAAGTTAGTTTGAAAATATGGCGGTTTCCTAGGTCCCTTTCTAACCTCGGCTGCTACACCACAGTATTTCCCTGGGTCTTAAACGAAGCCAGGTTTAATGGTAGCTACCTGAGTTTTTTATTTTTTTCTTTTATTTTATTTATTTTTATTTATTTTTTAGTAGAAGGAACCTGTGTTCATTAGGCGAGGTTCATCAACCATGATTGTGCACTCTCCCATGCCATCTGTAGCCAACCTGACAGCACTAGACACCTTGAGGCAGTGTAACACCTACCTCATACCTACTGACAATCATTTGCTTTTTCCACTGCCTGAATCTAGATGTGAGAGGTACAAGTATATAGAAACCTTGCAGTTAAGCATCTCATCTAAACTTGGTGACTGTAGTGACACCCACCTCACATAACTACGCCCACTCTGCTCTAAATCAGCAAATATACCATCTTGCACTGAGGTACTTAAGAAATTCCTGCCAAAATCTCAAAGAATTCAAAGATGTAGGTTGGGTACAGGATACTTAGCATCACATTTACATGCAAACAGCAATATATATACCCCCAAAAATTAAAAAAGCAGTTAAGGATATAAGATGGTCACCCATCTGTCAGACCAATGTCCTTAAGGCAAGAAAGAATAATCAACACATCTGGTAATGTCTTGGTCATTCTTGACTCCACATTGACACACACAAATGCATCACTCATCAGGCTGAACAAGGGCAGGTCATGTCAGAATCTCCCATATCATTGAAGCCGTGGGCCCCTTCAACCAATGTACAATGTAAGACTTAATGACTTCACACTTGGGAGTAAATGTTCAGTAAGGTACAGCGGTATATCAGGGTTAGGTAAGAAGGGCAGGTGAGGAAATGGATGCAGACAAACAGGACAAACAAGACAAGAAACAGGCATAGTAAGGGACACTTTCCACAGCCTCACGCACCATGCATGGCATCTCAAGGTGGGTAAAAACATCACCACCTCCGCCAATACTCTCGGAGTGTACCATTGCACCAGCTGACAGGTTAATGCTACCTGATGTAGTGGTCCAGGTTGCTCATGGGCTGCAGAGGCAGTACTGCCAGGTTGGGTCCCAGATGTGCTGGGCGTCACTGTGGAAGCCATTGGAAGGGGAGACAGGCTGAGCTGCATTGGTTAGTCTATCTACCTGTGCTGCAAACCATTTTGACAGTTGCCAGAAACTGATGAAATTAGAATGTTGTGACCACACATACAAAAATAAAAAAGAGAGAATAGTGGTGGGGAAAGAGACAAAAAAAGAAGATAATTAGTACCATCATATATGAAAAACACTAAATTAGAATGATATAAGTAATAATTTTACTTTCACACCACTACAAATTATGGCTGATGACTGTTCCAAGTAATCCTTACAATATATATATATATATATATATATATATATATATATATATATATATATATATATATATATATATATATATATATATATATATATATATATATATATATATATATATATATATATATATATATATTGCACATATTTATTTATTTATTGCCATTCATTAACTGGGTTGGTCCAACTGAGCCAAGGGTCCATTTTCAGTGGAGTCCCAATGACAAAAGCTCCAGATACAATTACAGTCAATCAAGAAAAACAAAAAAAATAACACAGCAGTAAGTACATTGACACAAACTATTGCATACAATTGAAATCAACTATAGAATACATTTGCTCAACTAGATCAAAAAAATTAATCACAATAAAAGCAAGGATAAGACATAAGCAGAAATATTTACAAGAACCAATATATAGATACACTGAAAATGGGGAATGTTAGTAACAGGAAGAAATAAATAGAGGACAGAAAGATAGAGAAGGGGGAAAAGAAAAAGAGACTTGGAAGAGAGAGGATAATCATGCAATCAAAAGTAGACTTAAGAAGAAAGAAATGATATATCATGTTGGAGTTTGGCATGGGCAGGACCAGGTCTTTTGTAGGTAGTGTTTGACTTCTAGTTTGAATTGGAACTTGTGGGGAATACGTCTGGTTTTAAGAGGAAGGGAGTTCCAGACTTGAGCAACAGAGTATTTATACAGGGACTAACCAATATTTTTTGACATTTTGTATATGTCCAGGAGAAATTTGTCAGATGTGCGAAGTTGATGTTGAGGATTATCTTGAGATACAATATTAGACATAGAGGGACAGGAGGTGGGATTATAGAGAATTGAGTGTGTAATATGCATTGTGACAGAAGTACTTGTTTAGGGAATACAGGCCATTGTAGTGACTTAAAGGTGAGGCAGTGGTGGGATTTGTAGGGTATGCTTGATCAAATAATATGGACTAAGTTAACAGCACAGCATGTGTGCCAATTTTGTTGAAATTATTATGGAATGTTTTCAAATACATGTTGAAATTATTATGTAATATTTTTAAACTGTTTTATGACATATATGTTACCTGTGGGATTTGAACCCACATCTGAACACACTATTACAAATGACTCCTACAGCTGGCTTAAGCTACAGAGTGTAGCATTCTTGCTTGATTTTACAGTTAAGATAGACATGCTTAATTTGCTAATAGTGTATACAAGAACAGCTCTTTAGATAAAATAATTATTTTGTGCTGCATGCATATCCCTTGCTTCTCTAAGTCTTTCCAAATGCTCAGCATAGCCATCCCTGTTCACTGCTAGCTCCTGAGAAGCTGTAAAAGAAAAAGGGGAGAAGAAGAGAAGAGCATTATGCATACCAGTCTTGGCCATATGCAGCTTTCTACTGAATTTAATGCATATTTATCTGTATACTTACACAACTGTGGGATGTCAGCTGTCCTAAAATCATCCAGCCACTGGTTGAGTTGATCCTGCTTATGCCTTTCCACGTTGTTATAGTGATGCATGCATTGCTGTTCAGTGCATGGAAGCCAACTCGCTCTGACGACAGTGTTGGCCAGACTATTCCAAGCATCTGATTTGCATTGAGACCCGATATAGCCCCCCTACTCTAGCCTATGGTAGTGGCACTTTACAAAGAGTCTAGTGAATATTCTGGACTCCTCGACACCCATCTTTGAGCCCTAAATTGCTCAGCTTCCCTTCTAGTTCCTGTCATGTCCATACAACAACAGTTAGAATGTTTTCCCTCCAGTTTGAAATATTGTGTTTTACAACTATTGCACAAACCTTAACAAACATGCTGACCATGTTTGTCCAATGTTAAGTTGAGTACAACAGTGTCAAACAGAGAAGACGGCAGTATATGAAATAGGGAGGGTAATGTGATGGTTTGCCATTAGTTTATGGGTTGGTTGCTGCAGTATCTGTTAGTTGCTTTAACATTGCAGACATGTATTGAGTGCATAAATTTTATGACCTGACACATTTTTGTGTCTTTACACAGTGATAAAAGTAACCTGTACAATGTGGGATTCAAACCTGTGAAAATAGACAAAACACATTCTTAACCATATGTGTTTTTCATTCTTGCCACTGAAGAAATACTTGTCAGATGGGTTCTTTAATTGTATTAACCATGTATGTGTGAGACCTGACAAGAGTCCTGGTTTATAAATTCATGTATATATGACTATCATTGAAGTATGAATTCCATTCAAGGTCAGAAAACACAATTTTAATTTCAGAAATTGTCAGTATACCCTCAGTCACACATATAATTCATATGAGCTCCAGTGCTATACATAGTTATTGTTATTTATAATTATGTTTACATTGTTCTTTATTTTTTTTATAATTGAATAGACATGCATTAATAAAATCAGGAGTGTGCTAGATTAGAATCCTGACTCTCCTGTATCGTGAGCATTATCTTATACTAGTTGCTACAGGAAAGGTTGGGCTTCAAGTGTATTTGTTAAAATCATTACTGTACAGATTATTCATCGCAAGTGAGACCTTGTTAGTTAGACCTGCTCATTAGCTATACATATGCATTAAAGAGTTGAGTGTTTAACCATATATATGTGTGTGATATGAAACTTCAGAAAATAAATGTTTAATCATAGAACCATAATTCTACTAATACCCACAGTCACACATGTAATATATATCTGATATCCTGTGTTTGCTCAATGCACCTACTATAGATAGTTATTTGTATGTGTAATTATTTTAATAATGTTAATTTGTATAAAATGTAAACTGGAATAGCAGTAATAAAACTTTTGACTTTGTTATATTAGAACCCAGACTTGCCTGTATTGTCGTCCTTAACTTACACCTGCCGCCACAGGAACAATTAGGCAGCAGTTGTATATTTTCACATTCAAAACTATGTATGGCTGCTGACCAAGATGCAACACCAATTAGCGTGATTTATTTGTGCAGTGGCAAACCACACATGATAGAATGCATCTGTTTTGAAACTGACAAGTGTGTGCTTGGTATCTACAGGCGTTCTGGACCTGCAGGTGTTGTTGAAGCTTGCTGACCATTGAGCAATGCTGCTTAATCTGTTTGTGCAATGAAAGGCAATCAATGCAGCAATGGATCCTTTTTGAAACTGACAATGTTTGCTTGTTGTGTGGGCCATTACACCATGTTTGTGTGGACAGCTCAAATTCAGACTTGAGTAAAAATCTGTAAGTTATGTTGAAAAGTATTTGTAATATTATTTCTGCTTCCTTTATAATTATTTTATTTATTACTTTTTCTTTAATATTACTATTTGTGTGATGTGTGGCTCAGCGCAAATATGCTGAAACTGTAAAATAATTTAAAATGTATTGAAAAAACACAATAAAGTTGCTCAAAGGCACCAACAGTTTTTTTAATTTATTGAACTTGTTTTTATGATAAAGACGGCATAAATTACAGGTGTGAATCAAGTGTGTGAGTGTGTGTGTGTGTGTGTGTGTGTGTGTGTGTGTGTGTGTGTGTGTGTGTGTGTGTGTGTGTGTGTGTGTGTGTGTGTGTGTGTGTGTGTGTGTGTAGCATATATTTTAAATGCAATGAATCACACTGCACATAGTATATGAAGAGCAAGATTCAAGTTCCACATATATGTCTTACTGATAAAAAGTAATAAATACTTTTTACAATAATAATCCATGTTAGACTCTAGTAATTTCATTTGTACATGGCTCACCACTAATGAAACTACAAAACACACACTGGGGGTGTCTTATCTGCCTTTGCCACAGAAATAACTTTGCAGCAGGAACGCAAATTATTGTGCTTACATGCAAGTCACATTTCCTCCACAGCACTAAGAAGACATATACACTTGTGCTCTCACTTTTTTAACATGTGTCGCTTACATATTTGGTGCAATGAGCGAGCATAGAAACAGTTATGAATATTGCTTACCCAAAGGCAGCCCTGTCTTCTCTTTCTTTTGTGTTTATTCTTCCCTTATCTTTGCTGTACACTCAGCCATGAAGTCTATAGGGCATTTTCTATCATTGTCTTTAAAATGTATGATAAAACTACATGACAGCAAACTGTAAACAGTTTTCAGCAAAGGCAGGAGGATTTGACTATTAGTGAACAAAAATTAATAATGGGTGTTGTTCAATTCCATTTAAAAGCTGGCTACCGTTACTTCTACACTTTGTAAGTGTATCTTGGGTGACACACCTAGTGCTGGTAAGGTAGTCTGAATTGCTGTTGTGCCTTCCTTCTCCCTACCACCAATCATTCACAGCTGGAATCCATTTGCAACTTATACTAAGGTAATTAATGCCTGCACTATGTTTATACCTGCTACACAAAGTCAAAGTTTGGCATTCAGCAATTCTAAAGAGTTCACATCTCATTTGCATCTTTACCATACTCAGATGCCTGTATCTATCGGGTACCTGACAAATCTTTGAATGCTCAAAATTTCGAATGTTACATGGTCGAGACCAAATGTTCAAAATTTTGAGTGCTCAAAGATAGTCTTTCAATGGCACTGTATGGTGCAGATAGGGAGAATTTCCATTTTCTGCACTGAAGTGTGGTCTTGGAGTTGGTATATTTAAGTAGGTGGGTGTGGGGGGCACAGTCCCCCATGTGGGGGTGCAGGGGGGCTTGCCCCCTTGCCTACGCTGTTAAAGTGTTTTTTTCCTTTTTTTCCTTTTTTTTATTTGATGTTTGAACATCCAAATGTTGAACATTTGGTCTTGACCATGTAATGTTCGACATTTTGGATGTTTGAAGATTTAACATAGACCCTATCTATCCTATAAAAGGGTAACTGTGTAGCTAGGAAACTTGAAGATGAGGAATGTTGTGTATGTGGAGAACACAGAAGATTATTGCTATTATTTGGGATTTATCTGCACAGAAGCATTCTGACGTTGCTAAGGTATTTTTCAAGTACATGCTAGATTTGTTCACATGTAACAAAGAAAATATTATATATATTCATTAGAAAATAGAACTTTTATCTGTATGCACTTCCTATAAGTTCACTGTTAGCATAATCATTTTTGTTAGGCATTTTACTTTCTCAGATAAACAACGTTATTAACTTTCATTGCAAGTGTTATTGTTACAACTGGTTATCTTACACTCATCTATGTTATTTCATTAAAATGTAATGTCCTATATTGTCAATTACCCAGATTTGTTAGGCTACTAAGATGGCTCATAGACACCTCTAGGAGAGTGCTGGGCACAGGGAGAGGTGAGTGGCAATTGCACAAAAATTACTTTTCTGTTTTAAATGTGTACACATTCTTGTGAGAATTTTTTTGGAAAGCATTTATAAAAATTGACTAATGTGTTATTCCCTGGTTGGTAAAAAATGCCATTTGTCAATTATTTTGGGGTGGGGTGGCCGAGTACTATTTATGCGTTGCAGCAACAAAAGTTTTCAAGAGGTTTGCTTTTAAAATTTGTAGTCATCCAGTTCTTTTTGTGATAAAAATACATTACTTAATTGATATTACTTGTTTTGGATCAATCAGATTGGTTTGTGCTTGAGTGTGATATGGGTCAGCCATATTACCTTAAATTTTAATAACAGAACTATTTGTCTTCAGTGGTTAAAGTTGAAAATATATGTGTATATAAGCAGGAATTTAATTTTATGTAGTATTTAAGTGTTTTATCCTTCCCTGTTTTATGCCATATAGGAGTATAGCACACAAGCGTACCAGTCCACTTAAATCCCCTTTCAGTTAGTCAGAAAATGACATCATCACACAAGTATTCAGGCACCATGATACCATGGTGTCTTTTTGCCTGATAGAGGATGTGAGAATATAGCTGACAGAATGCAGATTTGGAAGCAGTCAATGAAGTAAATTCAGTAGGGGGTCAAAACAGGTCTTATGATCAGCTGCATCATAGGCCACTGATATGATTTCATCAGCCCAGAGGAGAGCAGTTGTAGTTGCCCATGAACAGCTGGATATTGAGTAGGGGCTGCTACGGAGCCACCACTGACACCATATGAAACATTCCTGTCCACTGTCAGAGATCCAGAGAGCTCAGTGGAATGTGCGCAACAGCATGAGATTGATGTTGATGTTGCTGTTTCATGTAGGGCAAGTATGTGACAAGAGTATCTTCAGGTAAGCTGTAATATGTCAGATTATAACATTTTCTTGAATAGTAAAATATTCTGCAATAGTTCACTGTGTTTTAATTTCTTTTTGGATGAACATATTGATAAATTGATACAGTTAACAATGCACTTTTGTTCATTACACATGGACTTTGTGTGGCTGTGCCAGCCAAGTTTAAGTTAAAAGCATTGTTAATGGACATGCAAGCAAAAATACTGCCCCCCCATGTTATTGGAATTGTGATAATTGTGTGTGCCCTTTCTTTTTGCTTAACTTCTTCCAGGACCATCCACCATACCAAGTGTGGAGCCATCTGCACATAGTAAGCCAAACATTTTTATTTGATTATTGATGACCATTTGTCAGAAATATGCATTTATCCATATGTATGAGATGGGTATCATGAGTGTGTGTGTATTGCTGTACCATCTGTGATAGTGGCACCAGTGTTAGTTTGTTATCATATATTAAATTGCAGTGTAGGTATTAATTTCTTTCCTGTTGTTGTTGCTTATTATCAAAGGTGATCCTGACATTGGAAGTGTAGGACTCTTACCACCTGATCTGCAGATTTAGGTGACAGTGGTGCACAAACAGAAGCACATTTTGGGCCTGCAGAGGTTGAATCTGTCATTGAGTTTGACATTCAGCCATCACCTGTATTTCCATCAGATACAGCTAGTAGGTCTATGCATACCTATTTCAATGAGCTGTCAAGATATTGGACAGGTGAAGGGTGACACACTTGGTCAGAGTAGTGTGGATACTGCTGCATTAGTGCCGTTTGGCTCTGGTCCTAACTAAAGTGTGGATGAAATGCCACACAGAAGGGTTATAAGGGCTACTCATCGGAGGCCTGCTGTCCACCTTCCACCTGATCCTGGTGTGTCTTTATGTGTCACTTGAAGTATGTTTAGGGCCATCATGGAGGTGCAGGCACATTACAATAAGGCCTCCAAGGACATGCTTAGGTTTGTAGATATAGTACAGGCTGACATGTGTGACTGCCTCTTTCATGTTGATTCAAAGGATCAGATGAATGACATGATGGAACAGGCAGTGTCTGTGATGGAACATCTGCTGGGAGATGGGTGGCACCCATGTGGACGTAAGTCAGCAACATCATCTGATCTTAACCTACATGGCCATGCCTGATCACACTCCCATAGTAGCACTACTTCCACTGTTCCATCAGTGACTGAGGTGTCCACACCCAGATGTGGTAGACCATGGGGGTCATGGTCCTGGTCATAGTCATGAGGAGAGCTCATCAAGCAGACATCAGTCATGTTCAGGTAACAGCAGTGCATCTGACCATAGGCATGGATGTGCCAGTGCAACTCCTGGCAGAGCCAGATCTCACAGTCAGGGATGACACTGATGAAGTGTCATCTCTACCTTGCACGACTCACTCCTATCCAACATACCAAGATGTAGAACTACCACAAAGCCTGGTTGTGTTTTTGCAGACACTCACACACACATTTCACCATGAATGCACATTCAGACACACACACACACACACACACACACACACACACACACACACACACACACACACACACACACACACACACACACACACACACACACACACGCACACACACACACACACACACACACACACACACACACACACACACACACACACACACACACAACAGTTAGATTGGGCAGCTGTGAGGCTTACAGCTCATTCAGTCTCAGTGGCCATTTGATACTTTATCAAAATTTCTGCCTGTCTGTCTTTCTTACTCACATGCACTCACTACCTTTTGTGTCAGGTTTGACCTCCTGCCCCTCACACCCCGACAACACCCTGTGCAAATGATGATAACAGTGCCATATTCTTGATTTGCTATCTTTTGGATTCAGAAATACATAATTCTTTTGTTTGATACCCACAGTACCTAGCTGAATGAGTGTTTAATATATATGCATTTGTGATGCTCTTTTGAAAATTGCTTTCTTACAGGTTTTTGAAATATTTCAATATTTGATGCATGAATTATATTATTTGATGGCGAAGACAACTATTGCCATTAGTCAGTATCACATACAGATGTTATTGCTGTAGAAATCACCCACCTTCTACTTAGTTGCATTAGCAAGTAACAGTATACCAGGATACACCATTCATTTGTGTTTTTAGCTATTGATTTTCCTATTCCAGATTTCCTGGAATGTCTGGCAGTTACAAGAGTTTTCATTTGGGGCTGCTCTGTGTGATGTTAGCTGTACATAGCCATTAAATGGATAAATAAAGGTTGTGATGAAGGTTTTACCAACATAGGTGGTGTATACGTGTGTTATTCACTGCCTCTTGGCCGGGGTAATGGAATATTGTGCATGCCTACACCTGTCTACACCCAGAGCAACTGATGGATTCCCCCTCTGACTCCTAACCTGCATGCAGCCCTTTCTGTTTAAATACAGCCTTCTTTCTTCTCCAGATGGTGTTTTGATTTCAATGTGCATGCAGTCTATGACACCCAGTTCTTCAAGGTAGTATCCTACAGTGCAGAAATCCTGCATAGTTGCAGCTCTGTCCTGGGGTGTATGGGGAAAATGTACATAATCACTGGCATGTTGTAGCATAGCATTTAGTAATTGATGTAGGATCCTGTATGCCGATGCCTATGACACCCCAAGCAATAGCACTCCTGTTGGTCTCTGGAAGGTTCCTGTAGCTAATATTCTAAGTGCTAGACATACCTTAGTCTACACTGGCATTGCTTCCCCTTGGTTTGCCCTTGCTCTCAGCTGAGGACAATAAAGGTTGCAGAGTTCCTGTAGTGTGTATCTATTCACCCTGTAGCACTCTACCCATGCAGACCATGAAAAGTTAAATGGGGTCAAAACTTTCTTCTCCTTCTTGGTGGAGCTCTGTTATCAGCAACAGCAACATAGACTTGGGCCTGTTGCACATACACATATATAAGAGCAACAGCAGCACCTAACATTGTTTCCATGTAGAGTAGTTTCCGTGGCTATATTCCAATAGCTTTTGGAGTTAACAGGCAAAACCTCCACTGAGTCTACACAATTGCTTTATAGGTTGTTGAATAACTCCTCCATCTGGGGTTGGTTGATTAGCATTCAGTTCAGCTGCTTATGCAGTAATTAGCATGTCACTGTGTTTACCATGTTTGCATGTCTCTACACAGCATGCAGAGCCACTTACTGAGTACAAAACAGCATGCTACCATGTGTGTTTTGTGGCACAAACCACACACAGTTTTAGCACACCGTGTAGGCTTTATTGAATGCACACCAGTATCAATTATTTTTAACAATGGTGCACCTTTTTATTTAATGCAGTACTGTTGAATACCAGCCATGGTCTTTGCAGCAATGTTCATTCTTCTGTAAAAACTGTGTTTTTAACAATTATACTGCAAAGTTTACTATTGTCTAAATTTGGATTGTAATAATTTTATAACATTTTTCAAGCTTAAGGTTTATTTAAAGTGCTTTGCAAATAAGAACAATAATAGACATGAACTTTAACACTATGAGAGTGTTAGTTATACAGTGAACTGTGTCAACAAATTATACTGTAAGAATTACTTTTACTTTAGAGGCAATGGAATTGATGCAGTGCAACTCCTCTCATCTCACTGGAGAGGCGTCCTTTGTCCTTGATTTATGATTTATGTATTTCTCGCTTTGTAGTTTGCTGTACCAGCTGTTTCCTTGTCCAACTTTTTGGTACTAATGAATTTTTAGTTGACTGTTTTGTCATTAGTTAAACTGACACATACAAGCAGCACAATTGGTTTTAAGAAACTCTTTACACCATAATGTGAATATTTATTCTTATGCATTATTCTTAAGATTTTTAGCATCACGTATTAAAAAACAAACTTGTACTTTCTGCCATGATTAATTAACATTTGTTCAAGAGGTATGCTGTACATGACACACTTCGAATTAAATATCTTAAATATCTTTATCAGAAAAAATTCCACAGAGAGCATTCTAGAGGTGATGATAAGTATGAATGCAAGGACATGTGTACAAATAAATGTATTGCAATACCATATTCATATCATAGAAACTATGAATTGTTTGCCTAAATGGGAGACTGCAGAGAAACATCTCATGCAAACATAATATTACCTGCATTTAACACAGTATAAGAATAAAGATGGTGTTTGGAGTTGGAAATGGAAAGATGCTAATCACAATTAAGAGGAGGAATGTTACACCTTTACTGATGACAATAAATGTATGTACTCATGTTACCCAATACATAGTCTGTTGCCTTTTGCTTTGACAGCTTTGCAGTAATTACTTTTTTACCCTTGTAGGTGCTGCGGTGGTGGTGCTGCGGTAGCATTGTCGCCTCACAGTAAGACGTCCTGTTCGATTCTCAGTTAGCGTGTCTTCTGTGTGGGAGACATGCGTGAATGGGTGTACCTTCATTAAAGGTTGTGCGTCAGGGCTGGCAACTCGGCACGTAAAAATCCACTGCCAATCATTAGCGGACCGGAGTTCCGCTGTGGCGGCCCCTAACCAGGAAAAGCCGAAAGACACAACAACAACCCTTGTAGGTGCTGTTGTTAGTGAGGCAGTATAATATAAGCCCAAATTAGGGTAACTAGTAATATTTGTGACTGTGGTTTAGCATTTATTTTTGTGCATGTGTCAATTTTCTTTCTTAAAATGAATTTTCAGCAATTGTGAAGGACAGACAAAACGTACATATTGTGGCAACTTATAGCACATTACTAGATAAAATAAATCCAAGCAACTTTTACTTATGATAAATATTTCTTGATGTGGAATCAAGGACAATCACAAGGCATGTTTTAGTTATGTTTGTAATTTTAAAAGCACAACTCAGCAATGCTATGAGCTGATTGTGAACAATGTTACCTGCACTGAGACTGAAGATATTGCTAACCTATTGGCCAATAAATTTAACTGTAACTTTACACCTCTCTCTCTCCTCTTTCTGTTCCTCAGCATATACCTGAAACTGGCTCATCTCCAACTATCATACAAGACCAAGTCCTAAAAGTGCTATCAAAAGTGAAAAGTACTACATTGAATGGTCCTGACAATACCTCTGGATGTACTTTAAATAATATGATGCATGATTTAGTCACACACCTAAGAACACTGTTCAATCTCAGCCTTCATACAGGTTTTGAACCAAGCAAATTGAGAAGAGCTACAGACATTCCTCAGAATAAGGGAGGACCTTCCACAGACTCAGGTAATTACAAACCTATAAGTTTGACCAGTCTCATATGTAATGGCATGGAAAGACTTATGGCATTAATCAGTCAGGACACTGAGAACTTCCAAACAATAGACCTGTCTCAGTTTGGATTCATTAGGGGCAGGTCATATTTACTCAGTGTGATGGATTTTTTGAAAAAGTCACCAAAGCAATGGATGAAAGCAAAACAGTATGCATTGCATACCTCGACCTGACTAAAGCTTCTGACACAATTCCACACTCAGTCATAATGGAAAAGCGAAATAAATTACAAAGGGATTATGTCTAGGTCTACTGATGTCATTGTGCACATTTACTCCACTCTCATTAGGCCAGTCATTGAATGTAATCTCCCTTTTGGCATGTATCTGTCCAGACACATGCAGCAACTTTAACGCCCACTGAGATACATTACTAAAAGGATACAAGGCCTAAACAACAATGTACTGTCTTAAAGCCCTGTCACTATGCTCAGTATCCAAAAGACTGCTAAGAAGTGACCTATGTCTGACATAGAAGGCATCCTCCAACCATTACTGATGGATTCATTGCACATCAGCAAGTCAAATGTCATCAAAAATACTTGGTCTAGAGATCTAAACATCTTATGCAACATCAACAGAATGCTTTGGAGGGACATGTGGAACAGATTCCCCATCCACACAAAACAAAGTTCATCCCTGTCCATTTTCAAGTGCAGCTTAGAACTATGGATAGGAAACAGAAAATTTACCCCAGAACTGCCCCTTGTACTACTAATTGTCTAATGCAGCTCCTAAATTCTTTATCCCATGCACGGGTCCCCTCAAATTATCTCTATTATGATCCCAGTTATTGTCTTTAGGGGTAATATATGATTATTGACTATGAGCAGGGTAAGGCTAATCTGTGACCAAATAGGATAGGATATTTTGAACACAAAAAGGGAAACTGGCTAGGCATAAAATAACCCACAAGGGCAGCTATCCTAGTACTTACCTATGAATGTATAAACTTATGTATTTGCTGCTTGAATGCAGGTGTGCACTCATTTATATGTATGTAATAAAAAGAGTTAACTCTAAACTGGCTGAAAATATATAATATATAAAAAGCATATTGACTGAAATAAGATTCAATTAACAGTCCTTTCACCCAAGGTGTACTAACAGTGAAGGTGATTATATTAAATAAGGGGGGAGGGGGTATGAATGGGGCTTTATAGTTCAAAGAAAAAGAAAACGAGTTCCACTTTGGACATTCTGTTGTAGTTCAAGTGCTAGATTTGATTTAAAGGAACTTTACTCTGATGTCCTACTATTTGCAGTTGCACTGCACTGACATCACTTCTCATTTACGATCAGTCACGAGTATAGAATTCTTCATAAAAGAAATCAAACAATCAAACCTGACAGGAGATAGTCTGCATGGTTCCAGTAAGGCTGTATCAGTATGATAAACCATTCTTAAATGTTTGATCGATGCAGTAACATTAGTGCGATGTTATATTGCATTAGATTAGTAAAATGTTTATTTATGGCATCATTATGGATTGTTTATTAAGTGAAACATTTTTCAATTATTTTGGTGATCATCAGCTACCATTGGTGCTTTTCCTCAGTTTTGGATAGCAAGAGTTGCCTGATACACCCAGAGCTAATCTAATATTTATTCTTCTGTCAAAGAGAAGATTGAGGCCACTGATGCAGAGGCACACTTGCAGGCATTTGGTCTTTTTTAATGCCCTACCCATACCCTGTACTCATTCCCATAGCAATTAAGACAGGAAACAACTATAAGTATGTGCCCTGCTATTATGAAGCCAGGACACATACATGCAGTCTTCTCACAGAAGGCTCATCCTGTGATTCATACTCTTCCCCTCCTTCCTCTTCCCTCAGTTCAGTGAGATGGTAAAATATCATTTAGTTTCCCATTCACCCCGCTGACTCCTCAGGAGCAGGGCTTTTCCGACAACATACAAATATAATCTTTTTTTTCTTTACAGCACTCAGACAAAGTCTATGGAATTATGAGTATGTGGTATTTGCTACAACCACAGTGAGTTCTCTTCTGGAACCTTCTCTGCTTGTCTGCAGTTGTTCCACAATGGAAACAACTAACAATGCAGACCACCTTTGGATCTGCAGTCCATCTCCATTGGAATCCTGATTTGAAGTCACTTGAATACCCTGATTTACATCTTCTATACTTCTGGGTAGACTAGTTTGGTTCAGTACTTGTTCCTGAGACTGATCACATATCCATCCCAGGAAAGATGAACTTTCATCATTTGCTGAGCATAGAATGGATTTTCTGGATGTCTTCAATAAGCTGGTGGACATCAAGGATTGCTTGCCTGGTAACTGACTCCAGGCTATCAGGCTGATTATCATTCTGGATTTGGTCCTTGTGCCTTCCCCAAATATCTAGTCCAGTGTCTGTTGAATATATCAAAAATCCCTGGTCTTCCAACCATAGTGTCCTAGAGTACTTTATTTATATGAGAGGTCAATGACAAAATAAGCTTGCCCTTGTTAGGATTTCCAAAGCACCTGTCACATATACTTTGAAATCAATCATAAGTTCCCTGTCTGTGAATATGGTGTTTTAAGAGGCCAGTCAAGATGTTAAGTTCCTTTTCAATTATCATCTGTAACTTGTCATATTTGCTGCTATATAGTTTGCACTTCTGTGTAAAAGAAATAAAAAAGTACTCAAATTTTTTTCCAGAACCATTTTACCTTGTCTCCTACCTTTCACTGTTTTTAAAGTGTTATACAAATCATTCTCCTGCCTAATGATAGCTGTACGAAGAAAAAAAAAGCCTTATTCCATTCATTTTCATAAAGGTATTAAACTAATATAATGTGAAGCATTGTCACTTGTGTCTTGTTTATGCAACAAACTTTTTAAAAATATTGTCTATGGAACTACAACTGTGTCCTTCAAAGTAATTGATTCTTTGTAAACTCCTTGAGGCCACTGTGTCTGTGCTTCCACTATGACAAAGAAATAAACTCCCCAGAAAAAGGCATGTTTCTTTCATGTTTTAAAAGTGGTATAGTGTATCTCTCCTTAGCCATCTTGATATGATCAGGTCATATACGTTTGACATATCTGAATTTCTCACCAAATATTTGCTCTTGTGATGGCAGTTAAAAAAGAGACTTCAGCAATGGAATTTTAATGTGGTCATTTCCAAAATTCTTCTTCTGGGATAGAACATTAAAACCAGTGGCTATTGATCAGCTTTCAGTGTAAACTTTCATCTTGATGGGCGCTAGAGCATACTATATCCAGTATCAAGTTAAGTGCTTCTTCACCATTCTGGCTGCAATCGTCTTTAGGTTTCTGCAAACAGCATTATAATGAAGTGATGCATTTTTCAGTACTATCCTAAAATGTGTAATGAAACAGTATTAAGTGCAAATGGCACAGCACCATGTCAGATGTATTAATAGTGCATCTGACACTTCTATATCATTATTATTGTGAAAGTTTATTCATAGCAGTCCATCCATTCTTATGCTGACCTTTTCAGTAATAAGGATGTCCTTGTGTGCAACACTCTAGAAAGAATACGCAAAGCAGCAATAAAACAATCCAAGGCAAGAGTTCTGGTATCAAATGTTTATAAACTTAGGTGTCCTTAATATACCTTCCACATAATTGGTCAATTTCCTCAGCACAACCTTGTCAATTATATACCATCAATGCAAAATGTCACTCTTGTCATGACTGATTCTGAACATATTGTCCCTTAGCCTGTTTGTATTTTATTTTAAATTGCTGAGATTGTTTGCAGAGTTGCCCATTTGGGATCAGCATTTTGACTTGTTTGGGTTGTGATTGCACAGGCATGGAAAACACTCAACTGTGTGTTGTGATGTAGTTAATTTTTACATTTAATAGTGGCTTAGCAAGTAATCTCCTGGTAAAAGAAGGGGTTCTGCTGTTGTTCTGGGAAAAAAATTACTTTTGGCTGCATGGAAGTCTGTGTCTATTTTAATCTGGCCTATGTGTTCTAGTTTATTTGTTGACTCATTAACATATATGTGGTGTGGAATGTCACACCTCTAGCAGCATATATACAGCTTACATTTCTGAGCATTTTCTGAAAAATAAACTTAAAAATCTGAAGAAAGATAAATGTAAATATTTTGTAAACAGTAAAAGCTATTAAAACTGCACAAATAGCAATGGTATCAGTCAGAAGCAATCATTATAGGTTCATAGGTTCACAGGTGTGTGCTAGGCTAATGGTCCTGAAGCCATTACAAGCCTAGCCCATAGGATTACCCTGGCATCATGCCACCTGACCTTAGTTCCCAGTGCCTCTGTTGAGTAGAGCCACTAGAGTGATCCCCAGGGTGAATTTTCTATTTCCCATCTACTCATCAAGATTTCTCTTGAAAAGGGCCAGTGAGGTGCTCTCTTTGACATGTATGGGAAGTCTATTCCATAGCATGGGCAGTCTCTGGGTTATGAACCTGTCCCTCCAGCATGTTCAGTTGATTGTGGTAATGATGTTGAGGTCTCTGGAGCGTGTGGTGCAGAGGGATCTGGATTTCTTTAGAAGTATCATATCTAACAGAGCTGGGTCAGACATGGCTTTGTAAGTCAAGCAGAGATCGCCTCTAAGTAGGCGATATGAGACAGAGAATAGTTGGAGATTTTTTGAGTCTGTCCATATAGGACAAGTGTTTAAGGCCTAGGATACTCTTTGTGAGGTACTTTTGTGGCCTCTCCAGTTGTTGCAGGTGTCTAGTGAGGTACATGCCAAATGGGGCATTGCACTCAATGATTGGCCTAATGAGGGAAGAGTAGAGGGAGACAATCACATCTTTCTTCCTGGATGCAAAACCCTTAGTAATGAGATGTGTCACATAGAAGGACTTTCTGACCACAATGACAATGTGGTGGTCAAAAGACAGGTTACTGTCAGCCTGTGTTCCCAGATCTCTTATAATGCCTTCTGTGTTCAGTGGACACCACTGATGTGGTAATTAATGGGAATTGGGTTTTTCCCAAAGGGGATGATGACACATGTTTTGGAATTGAGCTTAAGGCCATGGGTCTGACACCAATCGTTGGTCTCAGTGAGGCCTTTCTGTAGGATGGCACCATCACTTGGGGAGTTAATAATGGCTCCCGACTTGCAATCATCTGCAAACTTTGTCAGCCAGAGTCCCTTCATGTTGGCCTAGACTTCTGAGAAGTAGATACCAAACAGGAAAGGACCCAGAACCGATCCCTCTGGGACTCCACTCATGACTGGTCAGCAGTTTGACTTGGAGTCAACTACGTTCACACTGTGGGTTCTATCTGTGAGCCAGTTTGCAACCCACCTAGAGATAATAGGGGTTGATGCCTATCTTAGTGAGTTTTCCTATGATTCTTGAGTGGGGAATGGTATCATAGGCCTTGGCCAGATCAAGGTAGGCTGTATGAACCACCTTGCCTTCATCCACAACTCTGGTGACTGACTCAAAGAAGTCGACCAAGTTAAGCAGGCATGATCTACCCTTTCAAAACCAAACTGTATGGGATCCAGAGTTTGGAGAGTCCCTATATCCTTGTTTATTAGGTCCATGATGATGCATTCCATAGCTTTGCATATCAGACTTGTCAGGCTAATGCAGCAATAGTTCCCAGCATCTGTAGTCACTTCTCCTTTGTGGAGAGGAATGACTATAGCAGTGTGCCATTCAGTAGAGACAAAGCCTGAGGTGAGGCTGTGATCAAACAAGGAACACAGGTGAGGTGCCAGTTCACTTTGTAGTTCATGTAGAACACAGCCAAGGATATTGTCAGGTCCCACAGAAGCTGTATTCTTGGCCTTGGACAGTGCTGGTTTAACCTGTGCAGCAGTAATACTGGGTGCCTGGCAATGTACTGGTATTGTGATTGGTCCTTTGGGGGGGGGTAAAGTTGGCACTGATTCTGTCGACCAGTATATTGGCAATATCTGTTGGCTCAGTATAGGAGGTGCCATTGTGCAGTATCTCAGAGCAAATCTGGGTATTGCCATGGAGATTCTCTACATAACTTTAGAAGGCCTTGTGGTTGTCTTTACTATCTGCTGCAATTCTGTTTTCATAGCTAGCTTTAGAGGATTTGATGAGGGGTCTCAACTTTTTGTTGAGGCTGATAAGGGAGTTTTTCCAGTCTTGGGACTTCATCTTATTCCACATTAGTTTCCTCCTTCTGTTGTAGAGTTTTTTTATGGCAGGGGACCACCAGATTGGCTTCCTTTTTTTGGAGGAGAGCATCTTGGTTCTGTTGGGTATGGTGAGATCCATGCATTTGTGTACATGTTCGTACAGTGCATTGGTGTATGATTCAGCAGTCATGCAACTATTCTCCATTTGCATGGGTGCTGGGAAGTTAGCCACCTCTGATTTTAGGAGACCAAAGTTAGCTTTGGAGAAGTTTTTCATGGTGGTTACCTTTGTGGGGGGGGGGTGGATTTCCAAGGTGATTAGTTTGTGGTCGGATCTAACCAGGGAGAAGTTGACTATTGGTGTAGAGTAATGGTCACCCATGTTAGTAGTGACCAGGTCAAGGATGTTGCTACCTCTAGTGGGGGTAAGAATGAACTGGTCCAGGCCATTGTAATTAATGAATTCCAGGAAACATTGGGCAAGTGTATTGTTATATGAGTAGTTTTCCCAGTTAATAGAGGGGTAGTTGAAGTCGCCCAGTATGAGAGTGTTAAGTTGGACCCTAATACTCTCCAGGGTGTTTAGGAACATGGAGTGTGAGTCTCGTGACATGGTTGGGGACCTATAACAGGCTATGACCTGAATTGTTGTCTTAACCAATGTTAGCTTTACCTGAAGTATCTCTGATGCATTATGTTGGGCTATAACTCTGGAGGTGTGCGCATCCTTTATGAATATGGAAACACCACCGCCTTTGAAGCTTTGGTCCACATTCTGGGGCCAAAAGGTGTGGAATGAGTTATAGCCTGGTAGTGCAGGGGTGCTTTCTGCTGCCTTGAACTGGGTCTCTGTTACAGCACAAATGTCGATGTTCTCCATTTTAAGCAGTGCTTAGAGCTAGTCCTTTTTAGAATTAGACTTCTAGCATTAAACAGCATGACCCTCAAATTGCATTAGTTTGTAGCTGTTACAGTGGTAATTTGGTCTTTGGAACACCACCTAAAAAAGGCACTATAGGGGTGGCAACAGCCATGGCCAGTATCCAGAAGCCTAGGGGTGACAGATGCAGGCCATCTCTGGCAAAGCATCAAGGTCTGTCAGTCATGTCATCCCAGGCAGACAGATACTGGATCCCCTTAAAATGACACAAGAAACTTAATCAATTGTTGAAATCAGTCATTTTCTGCTTGTACTTTGGTATCATTCTGGGTGATGGTAGTATGCTGCTCAGGGCTAGGTTCATTCCTGCCTGGGCTACATAATCCAATAGCTCCTCCATGTCTCTTTTCATGTAGTCCAGGGAGGTACATCTCAGGTCATTCACACCCACATGTACAATTACAGAGTCATGTTTGTATCTGTTGTTGAGGGACATGAGTGCATGCGTTATGTGGTGGATCCTGGCACCTGACAGGCAGCTGACTGTTACTTTCTCCTTATTCAACCTAGTGAGTGGGACTTCGGTGTGCCTCCCTTCTGAGTCACCTATGACTAGTGTGCTGGGCATGTTGTTTTGCCTCAGGAGCTTTCGTTGAGTGGCACACTGTTTAGGAGATTTATGTATCTCGAGATTATTGTTGTGTTGTGGTGGTCAAGTGCTTTTCTCCCTTGGAAGTCTCTGCTGTTTGGATAGATTTTTATTGAGAGCCTCCACAAAGGTGGGTGCGTGGTTTGTATTTTTATGTGAAGGCAGTGCTGGTGTGTGCTTTGGAGGGATATGTGTTCCATGTGGTGTGGTGCAAGTGTTGACCTTCTCCTCTTGACCAGCTATTCCAGTCTTTGCTGTAGAGTTTGTGGCTTCCAATTTGGATATATATGTGGATCTCTTGTAAGTCTGAGTGTTGGGAGTTAAGAGGAGAGGGTTTTCAATGTACATGAGGCAGTTGCTACATTGCCTCAAGATGCCCAAGCTCACCAGGTTAATAGGAGAAACCACAGGGAACTGACATTTAGACATGCTTGGAGAGGTGGGCATTAATAATAAGTACTGGAGCTGTTTCCTTGTAGAACATTTCGTGCTGGTAGCACTTTTGTATGCTACAATAATTGCTACAAGAAGTCTGGTAAGGCAAAGTGATAGACTAATAAAAGTAAAAGTGCAGGAGAGGAGAAAACTAGCAGATCTAAGGGAAAAACTGAAGAGCAGACTTTGGCAGCTCTCAGATGCTTGCAAACAGTCCTGGATACAGCAAGTCTGTATCAGGGCTAGACTAGTTACAGGAAAAGTTGGAAAAGCACAAACACGGGCTTTTAGACCAGAAAGTTTAAGAAGATGGAAACAACTGCCCAAACAGCCAATAAACTACAATTTCTGGGCCAGAAACCACTCCTCTTGTGGTAGATAGGCTACCTAGTGCTTACCACTCTCACTGACAAGCTAGAAGGCTTCCCTCCGACACAAAAAGGCTTGGGGGGCTCAGAAGCTTACAAACAGTCCTGGACACAGCAAATCTGTACCTGGATTAGACCAGTTATAGAAAGGTGGGAAACAAGCACAAATGTGGTCTTTCCTTAAATACTAGAATATATTATAGGTTCATAGATTAGTATTAGGCTAACTGCCCTTGCGAGCCATTTTAAGCCTAGCCAATTATCCCCCTGTGAGATTCAAACCCTGTACCTTGTGTTTGCAAGGCAAACACCTTAACCATTAGGCCACCCTCCCAACCCAATATATAATGCATACAAACCCCAAATTATATATTTTGCTAAACTTTAACAAGTTATTATATCTTGGAAACTGTATAACCTATACATATACTGATAAATATTTTTGCTAACCCCACATAAGCTTTCATGTGACACTAACAAAGTGTATCCTTATTGAAATATTTACAGAAATATAAAAACACATCTAAGGTTTCACCTGATATCATGCTTCTTTTTGTTAATCACTTGGTTTTTGAAGCATTAAGTACATATGGATATACTGTTTATTTTCATAATTATTAACAAACAAATAGCAATGTTTCAGGTATAGTGTGGTATAAATGGACATCAACAATGCATTTTCCTGATTCCCACCATGGCATATTATACCATGAATACAAGTATGAAAATATGAATAATAAGTGACAAATAGTGATTAATTTCTCTATTGCAGCATATCCTAGATTAACAATCTTAGTGTCATTTTGTTCATAACTCTTTGCACTTTCTAATACTGCTTCTTATTAGCTGGTGAGGTGCTTAGTTAAAGAAGCAAGACGCAAAAAAGTCTGAATGCCATAAGAAGCTATGGGTGTGAACAGGAAATACACAAAAAAGGTGTTTTAGGCTTGAATGAGTTAAACCCATTTATTTGTGTACATCAATGCTCTTCTTGGCTGGGCTGCAACTAAATTACCATATTTGAGGACTTCGAAATTGACCTCAACACCTTCCCCAACTACACCTGTATAGTGTTGCATAGTGCACAGACTGAGTGCACAACAGTGAGAAGTATTTTAGATAGATGTAAGTGTTCTAACCTTGTTGTTTTGTAAAGCAAACTGTTAGTAGTGTGTTGCCTTTGGCATTATCACTGTGTACTATAACAAGTATGTTCCGGTGTAAAAAATATTCAGCTCAGCACAGGTGTACTATAACATGTCTGTTGTTGTGAAAAAAATATTCAGCTGAGCACAGTTGTGCACAGTTGCAATATCAACATGTACTATAACAAGTCTGTTGTGAAAAAATATTCAGCTGAGCACAGTTGTGCACAGTTGCAATATCAACATGTACTATAACAAGTCTGTTGTTGTGAAAAAAATATTCAGCTGAGCACAGTTGTGCACAGTTGCAGATTCCTGAGTACAGATGCGATCACTTTTGCATGGTATTGCAGAGTGAAGTATAGGTGATGCAGAGTACCTTTGTTTAAAGGACCTTCTATATATCTAGTGCAGAGTTTTGGTCTTACTATAGGCATATTGCACACTGCCCCATTTCACTTATTTGTATGTTATTGCGACATCTGAGCGAAATAGGTAGTTGTTGTTGAATACTGTTAACTGTAAAATGTCCCACTACTTGTACTTGTTGCTGTTGCAACATCTGGGCCATACTGGGACATACTGGTAGTCTTTGCTTTCATTATCCAGAAAGTTGCTACTATTGCATTAATTTGATTTTATTTCACCATTTGTTGCTGCTGCTGATTGCACTGTAAGTGAACTCTGCTACTGTGGCAACCAAGCTTGTTTCATAAGTTATCATATTGTATTCACAAATTATATTATTATATTACATTATTAATCTGTTGAACCGAGTCATTGTGATTTCAACCTTCTGCTACATGTCTGTTGTTGTGAAAAAATATTCAGCTGAGCACAGTTGTGCACAGTTGCAATATCAACATGTACTATAACAAGTCTGTTGTGAAAAAATATTCAGCTGAGCACAGTTGTGCACAGTTGCAATATCAACATGTACTATAACAAGTCTGTTGTTGTGAAAAAATTATTCAGCTGAGCACAGTTGTGCACAGTTGCAGATTCCTGAGTACAGATGCGATCACTTTTGCATGGTATTGCAGACTGAAGTATAGGTGATGCAGTGTACCTTTGTTTAAAGGACCTTCTATATATCTAGTGCAGAGTTTTGGTCTTACTATAGGTATATTGCACACTGCCCCATTTCACTTATTTGTATGTTATTGCGACATCAGAGTGAAATAGGTAGTTGTTGTTGAATACTGTTAACTGTAAAATGTCCCACTACTTGTACTTGTTGCTGTTGCAACATCTGGGCCATACTGGGACATACTGGTAGTCTTTGCTTTCATTATCCAGAAAGTTGCTACTATTGCATTAATTTGATTTTATTTCACCATTTGTTGCTGCTGTTGATTGCACTGTAAGTGAACTCTTTGCTACTGTGGCAACCAAGCTTGTTTCATAAGTTATCATATTGTATTCACAAATTATATTATTATATTACATTATTAATCTGTTGAACCGAGTCATTGTGATTTCAACCTTCTGCTACATGTCTGTTGTTGTGAAAAAATATTCAGCTGAGCACAGTTGTGCACAGTTGCAATATCAACATGTACTATAACAAGTCTGTTGTGAAAAAATATTCAGCTGTGCACAGTTGTGCACAGTTGCAATATCAACATGTACTATAACAAGTCTGTTGTTGTGAAAAAAATATTCAGCTGAGCACAGTTGTGCACAGTTGCAGATTCCTGAGTACAGATGCGATCACTTTTGCATGGTATTGCAGAGTGAAGTATAGGTGATGCAGAGTACCTTTGTTTAAAGGACCTTCTATATATCTAGTGCAGAGTTTTGGTCTTACTATAGGCATATTGCACACTGCCCCATTTCACTTATTTGTATGTTATTGCGACATCTGAGCGAAATAGGTAGTTGTTGTTGAATACTGTTAACTGTAAAATGTCCCACTACTTGTACTTGTTGCTGTTGCAACATCTGGGCCATACTGGGACATACTGGTAGTCTTTGCTTTCATTATCCAGAAAGTTGCTACTATTGCATTAATTTGATTTTATTTCACCATTTGTTGCTGCTGTTGATTGCACTGTAAGTGAACTCTTTGCTACTGTGGCAACCAAGCTTGTTTCATAAGTTATCATATTGTATTCACAAATTATATTATTATATTACATTATTAATCTGTTGAACCGAGTCATTGTGATTTCAACCTTCTGCTACATGTCTGTTGTTGTGAAAAAATATTCAGCTGAGCACAGTTGTGCACAGTTGCAATATCAGCATGTACTATAACAAGTCTGTTGTGAAAAAATATTCAGCTGAGCACAGTTGTGCACAGTTGCAATATCAACATGTACTATAACAAGTCTGTTGTTGTGAAAAAAATATTCAGCTGAGCACAGTTGTGCACAGTTGCAGATTCCTGAGTACAGATGCGATCACTTTTGCATGGTATTGCAGAGTGAAGTATAGGTGATGCAGAGTACCTTTGTTTAAAGGACCTTCTATATATCTAGTGCAGAGTTTTGGTCTTACTATAGGCATATTGCACACTGCCCCATTTCACTTATTTTTATGTTATTACGGCATCTGAACGAAATAGATAGTTGTTGTATACTGTTAACTGTAAAATGTCCCACTACTTGTACTTGTTGCTGTTGCAACATCTGGGCCATACTGGGACATACTGGTAGCCTTTGCTTTCATTATCCAGAAAGTTGCTACTATTGCATTAATTTGAATTTATTTCACCATTTGTTGTTGCTGCTGATTGCACTGTAAGTGAACTCTTTGCTACTGTGGCAACCAAGCTTGTTTCATAAGTTATCATACTGTATTCACAAATTATATTATTATATTACATTATTAATCTGTTGAACCGAGTCATTGTGATTTCAACCTTCTGCTCTGTTTGTCATAGTACCAGTGACTCACTGTAGTACAACCTTCTACTGCTGTGCAAACCATGATCGATTTTTAAGCCACTATACTGCCTTTGAATCATTTGCTGTGACGGCCCTCACAGCAGCTTTAATTTCATTATTGTTAATAACTTCTCACTGTGTTGCAGCCTTTTTGTTGTATAGGCTGAGACAGACTCAAAATTGTAAAAAAATTGAGACGGATTTCAGCTGTAATTTTCTAGTCATGTCAGTTAAGCTGGACCTGCCAATCTAATTTACAGAACTTGTATGCCCTCCTGCTGTGTAAATTATAATATTCTACTTCACTTTTACTCCTATTAATTTTTTTTCCACATTTTTTCTATTGTACTACATACTTTTCTGGCAAACCTTACCTCATCTCATAATTAATGATTAGTATAAAAAATGTGTTCCCTACATTATACCTCATCATTATATTCCTTACACACCAGACATGTTAAAGCATGATTTTGCACTCTCCCATGCCATCTGTAGCCAACCTGACAGCACTTGGCACCTTGAGGCAATGTAACAAGTGCCTCATACTAATGACAGCTATTTGCTTTTTCCACTGCCTGCATCTAGATGTGAGAGGTGTAAACATATAAAAACCATACAGGTCAGTCTCTCTTGTAAACTTGGTGACTGCAGTGACACCCACCTTCGATAACCATATCCCCTTTGCTCTAAATCAGCAAATATACCATCTTGCACTGAGGTCCTTAAGAAATCCCTGCCAAAAATTCAAAGAGCTCCAAGATGTAGGTTAGGTACAGGATATTTAGTATCACAGTTACAAGCAAGCAGTATATACAGACACACAAAAAAAAACAGTAGAAGCATATAAGATGGTCATCCACCTGTCAGGCCAATGCCCTTAATGCAGATAGGAATAATCAACACATCTGATAATGTCTTGGTCATACTTGGCTCCACAGTGACACACACAGATGCAACACTCACCAGGATAAGCAAGGGTAGGTTGACTTTAAGCTGTCTCTCAGGTGTCAGAATCTCCCATGTCATTGAAGCCCTCAGGCCCTTCAACCAATGTACAATGTAAGATTTAATAACTGCACACCTGGGAGTGAATGACTTGACACCTACCTTCTTGGATCAAGTGAAAAGTACATGATAGAGCTCTCAAAATTTGTATCTGACCTTGGCATGAAGCCAGCCTTGAGCAGCATCTTTTCATCACCAAGAATGATGCTACAATGTAAAGAAAAGATAATACTAACTATTGACTTACCTATCGGTATCATTCTGAGGAGGTCCAATACATAACTGCGATTGGGAATTAGTATTCTGGGCAAAACCCTTTCTTACACCTATAGTGCTTTTTAGACTAGGACAGTCTCCTCAAATTATTAACATAGTCAAATAAAGCCAATACTATATAAAGGTAACACCGATCAGCATTACAAATCTAAAAACACTGCACTTCCTTCAGGCCTTCCTAACCCTTAAAACTATAGATATCTGCAAAACTACTGAAACATAGTTTCAGTGTAATGATAACACCTCTTCCAGGCTTTCAGATCCACTGGCCAAAATGACTATGTTGTTGCAGGGTGTGTGCTGAAATTCTGATTAAGCCAACTCACATATAGACTCACAAGGCAGAACAATGACTTTCAAATCCTACATATCTTATTTATTGTCAATAGAATCATAGCCAGTCATAGCCAACTACCGTACCCCCAAGATGTTACCAGCAAACCATGAGGCACATAGAAACAACTGGAATCCCTCCTCGTCAAATCTAGCACTATTCTCTTCAGTGATCTCAACTATTCTTTTATTAACTGGAAAACATACGTTACCACAAATAAATATGCACAATGTTTCCTAAATTTTATCAATTCCAGGTTCTTAAACCAAATAGTCTACATCCCAGCTAGGGGATTAATAATACTGAATGTATTACTTACCAATATAGCCCCACTATGCTCTACACCTGCAGCTGCTGCAGCATTTGTTCAGTAATATTCTCTATTAGGGTAAAACCTGAGTTACCTTCAGACCTTTCTGCTTTTACAGACTATTCTAAGGCAAATCTATTAGAGATAACTGGCCTAAGGAAATGTAAACACCCCATCCTCTTGACACTGTCTGACATATTATCACCTTCACATACAGTTTTTATGGTCATTTAAAAGCATGCATTCAGTTATTGATCCCCTCAGACACATATACAATGTCAAGTTAGGAATAAACATCTATAGGTGGACCTTATTATAAATAAATCATAGAATAATTGAAATAAATTTATTCATTAGAACACACTTAATACTTCAACCTCTAAATGTAAACTCAAAAAGATTAAGAAAAAACTCAGAAGCAAAATAAAATCCTTCAAAGGAAACTCAGAAGCAAAATAAAATCCTTCAAAGGTAAGCGTGACTATAAATGATCACTTATGTCAAGGACAACCAGAAAGCCTTTTTTTAATTATGTCAGAAACCTTGGAAACAATACAAAGCAAAGAAATAAGCTAATACACAACAATATGCACTCATTCCCATAAGACATACTCAACCTATCAGTGGATAAATTAAGCTTCAATTTTATTCCCTTATCCCACCCTAGCATTCCAACCCCCGAATACCCCCAGATCACTTTGGAGCAAGTCCTGAGGAGTCTCTCCAGGGCCAAAGATACTATCTCCATGGGTAATGACAATGTGCAAAGCGGCCTTCTTGTCACAATTAGGAACAGTCTTATGTACTTGTTTCTAAAACTATTCAATCTCAGCCTCTCCACCAGATTCACATCAGAGGTATGGAAAATTGTTGTCATTTCAACACTTGGGGGAGGGGCGCACCACTGATCCAGGAAAGCATAGACCTATAAGAATCACCAGTCTTGTCTGTAAAACAATGGAATGCATCATTACAGAATGTATTGGCAAGGATATCACAGTGGTCTACAAATGCTTGATCCAAACAGTTTGGGTTCAATAAATGTATATTCTACTCCTAAACTTGATGAGTTTCTCTAAAGAAGTCACTGATGGGTTGGTATAATGGTTAAAGTCTTTACCTCACATATATAAGGTACAGCATTTGATTCTTGTCTCTGGCTATTGGCTAGGCTTGTAATAGTCTGTCAACTGATAGCCTAGTATTAACCTATGATGTATTAGATGTACGCAAATCCTTTCAAACTACTTACATATTCTAGTCAAGGCTTTTGATATCGTCCTATATTTCACCATCATTGACAAGCTAATCAAATTAAATGCAAACCTATGTGTTACTCACTGGATAGAAAAATGGCTCACTGACAGAAACCTATTAGTGTAAGGATCCTACTGTCATCAAAAAGAGTCATTTTTAGTAGTGCACCTCAGGGTTCAGCCCTTTGACTTCTTCCCTTTGTTATTTATTTCTCTGATATCAAGGGCCTATAGTTGACTAAATTTATGGATAGCTGCACATTTGGAACTGTTCTTATCTCTCCAGCTGCCTTCCAGTAGTGCCTAACAACTATAAACAACTCATGTCAGGACAATGGCCTTAAGTTAAATGCTACAGAATATAGTATTATGTCCTGTGGAACATGGTCATTAGTACACCTACCACATAGATGGCACCACTTTAAAAAACAGCACATTTCTTAGGGACCTGGGCACTTTTGTTGACAATAAACTATCCTTTAATCACCATATATCCATTGCCATTAGGAAATTCTTTTATCAATGCAGGCTGATTACAAGGGGTGCATCTTCTAGGACAAAGGAAGTTATCTTCCCTATACAATTCTTTGTCATCAGACCCATAATAGAATATAATGCTAGTTTTAGAATATACTTGTCTAAATACATGACTCAGCTTGAAAGACTATGGTGTTTTCTCACTAAGAATCAAAGGCACGTCTTTCTTGTGCTACAAATACTCCATTAAGCACTATCTCTCACTCTCTCTCTCTCTCAATATATATATATATATATATATATATATATATATATATATATATATATATATATATATATATATATATCATTAGTCTCCTACAGACTCCAGGGGTCCTCTGCCTTGCCTACAAAGCCAAAAAGTATCCAGTGCTGTGTAATATCCTAAACACCTACTCAGAGGAATTAAATTTCCAATGCAGCAAACAAAGGACCTGCTGGTGAGATATATATCTTTCTCAAATAATCCATCTTTTATTGAATTAACTTGCCTTAGATGTAAAGCAAAGGAACTCACTGACCCTCTAAAAGTGCACCCTTCACAAATGAGTGAGAAATGTTAAATTCACCCTTGGGTGGTCCCTCAAACCATCTTTGAAAGGGAAGAAAATTGGGTAGCAGTTATTCATGCTATGGGGTACTGATGAAATGGGATCTTAAGACTAGGCTACAAATGATTTACCTAACTAACAACTTAATCTGAACCTATGAATCGATGAATAAATAAATTGGGCCATGTCAGCAGTGTCTTGTTCAGAGACATTATGCACTAATTTCCAGTAATCCTTGGCCCTTTTTACTTCCTGCCCTATCTTGTATGCATACCTCTTAACTGCTCCATATTTTGCAAAACATCCTTGATTTTGCCTCATATCACTGTTCTGTCTTTTGGACTTTTTTTATTTTTCAGGTTAAATCACTGAATATTACCATCAGTCATTAATGCAATGCTGTAGAGTTTCATATTTCCAGTTGTTAAGAAATTCCATGTTGCTTTATTCATTTCTTAAGTGAGAGTAATATTGAAATGTTTTCTTAATTTGAAATCTCTTCTCCCATTATTTTTTTCCAAGAATTTGTAAACAAAGAAGATGAGAGGTTTGGTGGCACAGAAACCATTTCACTCATTAGTGAGTGGTGCCTGAACAGCTGTTTAAGTGGATTGATTATCAAACGTTGTCTCATGGCTCAGTGTGGCTTAATTTTACTGCATGCATGTGCCAAGTCATTTATTTTATTTCCATATCCTGTCATCATCAGTTATAGAGGAGAACATTTCTTCTGTCTCAGGCATTGCAAACTGCATGGCTTATATGTATGTTTTGGGTCTACTTTAGAAATCAAATGCTCACATGAGCGAAAAATCAAGAATTCGATATTTAGTTTTTTGGATTGCAGTGCAGTGAAGATCGGAATATTTGCCCTTTCCTCACTGTAGTGTGATAATGTAATTTAATTGCAGCTATTTTTCTGAAGTTAACTTTCTGTATTTCAGTTTCCACTGTTAAAATATATACATCTAACAGATACAATAGTGTAGGTACATTTCTGTTCTATTCCAGTAGGGCATGCTGTGGTGATATTTTAAGCACTTTGCAAAAACCTTTTCAACGCACACTTCTGTACCAACAGTTTGATATAGTCATAACATACAGCTGTAATACAAGCATCTTACACAAATCATTTCAATAGTCACCAGTGACATATAATTATTTGCAAAATTCCAGATAGCTGTGCTGGCAGTATCTCCCTTTGTCACAATTATATATTAATCATGCTGATATTCACAAATGATACATAGTTATTTACAAAATTCCAGATAGCTGGGCTGGCAGTACCCCCCCTTTGTCACACTCCCCTCCCCCGAAGACTCAAGCTAGTTTTTCACGTGACCTTTGAGAAACATTGCTTGAGTGGTATGAGCCTATCTGTAAATAACTTACCCCATTCGCGGCCTTGAGATCCCAGCTGCATGTAAAACCCTAGGTTCCACCATAATAATTTGGGATTTTGTTGTCTGGCTCCCTGTAGCCATAGATCCCCCTCAGGCACCTCCAGCCTCCTACTGCTAATAATTAGCACCAGGGACTCCCTGTCATGTTAAGGTTTCATGGTGTTAACGTTGTACAATTTGTGCCCCTGCATCCTACCTAGCAGTTCTACAATGTAGTTAACAGCACTAACAGCACTGATCTTCCTTACCACTTTGAAGGCTCACTCCCAAGCTGCCAGCAGCTTGTTGTGTCTGACAGGAATGAGAACCATAACCTGCTGTCCTACCACATACTCTCTCGCTTGAGCATTCCTGTCACACCAGACCTTTTGCTGCTGTTGGGCTTCTATCAGTCTCTCTTTGGCCTAGCCTATGAGTTCCCTGAGCATTGTCCTGAGGTTTAGGACATATGCCACAACAGACTTCTTGTGGGATTCACACTCACCCTCCCACTCGTCATGAATCAAATCTAGAGGTCTCCTCACCCTATGTCCATACAGCAACTCAAAAGGTGAAAAAACTGTGGATTCCTGGGGCACCCCTATCTAAGCAAACAACAGATGGGGCAAATATTTGTCCCACTCCCCCTTAAACTGGTCTGCAAATGTCTGTAGCATGGTCTTTAGTGTAGAGTTTAACCTCTCAACCAGACCATTAGTGTGGGGATGGTAGGGGATGGTCTTTAGGTCCTTCACCCCACAGTGCTTCCACAGACAAGCCAGCAGGTCTGAGATGAAATTGGCACCGCTGTCAGTCAGTATTTCTTTTGTGAAACCTACCCTGCTGAAAACATCTAACAAAGGATTTGCCACCTTTTTCTGTCTCAATGGAGGACAGGGCAACTGCTTCAGGGTATCTGGTAGCATAATCTACTACGATTAGGATATACTTCTAACCTATGGAACTTGGGGTACTCAGAGGCCCTACAATATCGATAGCTACACTCTGAAATGGCACCTCAATCACAGGCAGAGGCATCAAAGGACCCTTGACCTTGTCTCCTGCCTTGTCTACCTTTTGGCACTGCTCACAGATCCTGCAGTACCCCGTTACACCCCTAGAAATCCCAAGCCAATAAAAGTTCTGCAAAATGCATCTTTTGGTATGCTTTATACTCATATGACCTGCAAAGGGAATATCATAGGCTATGGCTAGAAGTGCCAGGTGGTAGGCTCTGGGCACTACCAACTGATATATTCTCTGACCCCTCTAGCCCTCCCTCAGGGGTCCACTGTCTATATAATAACCCTTTGTCCCACTACACAGATTCCCACTTTCCTTGAGAATCAGGAGCCTCACTAGCTACCTCCTTCAGGCCTTGTAATGTAGGGTCTGAGAGCTGACCCTGTCTCAAATCTCTCTTTGTAACCCTTCCCTGATCCCCTTCCACAGTAAGTCTGGTATTCCATGACAGTAGTGCCTTACTAACAGCCTGGGTACTACTACACACCTCTACCCTTACAGTCACTCTATCCAAGGGAAGATCAGTACCCACAAGCAGCTGTGGCGCACCTTCAGTCTCACTGGCACAGAGTAGCTCCCTCCTTGAAGTAATCACCCCACCACTACTGGCTTCAAATGTGTGGTCTGTCAGGGTCACCCCAGGCTACCAGACCCACATGCATGTCTCCAAGCCTGACTGTATGTAACTGCATGCACACAAGGTACTGCATTATCAAAATCATTCCCTATCAGGACATCTGCAGGGATATCAATAAACACACCTACTTGCTTGCTCCTTTTTCCACCCTCCCACTCAAGGTGAACACTAGCCAAATGTATTTGGAATGGGGTCCCTCCTAAAGCTGTGACTGCAGTAGACTGCCCAAGCAAGTAGTTCTCTGCTTTATCCATTGCAGCTTAACAATGGTTAGGTCAGAGGCTGTGTCTTTTTTAACAGTGGCCTGTTTCCCATTTTCTAAGATAAGATATAACCTCTTGTGCTAGTTTGCTACCCTTGTTATCTCTTGATGCCACAGAGCCACCAATAAGTGTCCAGTCACCTCAGGAATGGTGTTTACTACTTTACGAAAACCAGCAGCCAAATCCACAAATGTAAAAGGTTTATTATACAACGTAAAATAAAAACCATTAAAAGAAATACAAAACTCTTAAGCGCTTTCACCCATCAATATGGGCTTCTTCAGAACACTGCGTTTATAACAAAGACGCCTTATATAACTTAATTGGCGCCAAAAAAAAACTGTTGTTCAATTCAAACATTTAAAGCCATATTTGCAATAAAAAAGTAGTAAATCCCCCCACCCCCCAATGATAAAAACACATTCACCGACTCCTAAAAACTAATTGTGATGTTAAACCTAAAATGTACTTAACGAAACTTGACATATTAATAAAATAAAACAATTCAATGCATCCTGCCTTTGTTGTGACAGAACCTGCATTAAACAGGATTTTAGTCAACACTATGCTACCTAAATCAGACGTGTAACTACATAACTAATGACCACCTAAATTTCATGATACTGTAATCAAAAAAATGAAAACACAGTATCTTCATAAATCAGTTAATCAAAATATTGCTTGAACCTGTATATCTATTAATGTGTTTACTATAAACACATTAAATGATAAATATGAAAGGTAATCGATGTAAAAAGTGAAAGAAAGTGAATCGTTCGTGAATGCTAACAAAACCATTCACTCATACCTGTGAAAATATTATTGGTAAGGAGCCTATGTCACTGTCCTTTACAAATCTCATAGGTACTTTGTAAATATTCAGTTGATTACTTAATATAATGACTTTGATGAAAGACATTTAATACTTGTATAAAAACGTGTGTCAAAATACCTATGACGTACAACCCTAAAATGCTAAATACATATCCATTGTACGTTGGGTGGTGACATAACTTGTAAAATGTCTTTATAGGACAACGTGTACCTACAGAGTGCAACCGATTGAAATATTCTTCTTATTAAAGCTTCTACAGGAATGTGTATTTGAAAGATAAAGATAAAAACTAATGAGTAATGCAAAGTAATAAAAAATGAAAAAATATAAATAATGTGAATAATGTGAGTAATAAAAATTGTTAATAATAAAAATTAGTAAAAATTAATTTGTGGAAAATAAATAAGTATAATGTATGTACACAAAATGTATGTGTATATCTAAGTATTTATTGCCAATCATGTCCAATGCTATGTAAATCCTAAATGTGTGAATTATTGTATGCATATGACACTTAATACAATATTTCTAATTCATAGATAAAATGGGCTTACAGGAGATGAAATCATTCAACCCAGGTGGCGAAGTTGCATCTAAGTATAACTGCCACCAAGTTTCCCTATAATTCAACAATGTTCTATAATCTCCACCCCCGTGGGTCATGTTTAACAATTTCTATAATAGCAAATTTAAATCCTTGTGAATGCCCTTTCATTTCTATGTGCCTGTATAAGGCATTTGTGGGGTCCTTCTTTTTAATATTATACATGTGTTCATATATATGCCTTTTATGACATCTCTCGGTCTTCCCCACATAATAACATTCACATTCGTTACATAAAGCAATATAGACTACCATTTTAGTATTACAATTCCCTTTAACAAATTTCACAGTGGGCTTAAATATATTTTGAATCACCACTTCATTTATAAATTGACATTGGTTTCATGATCCACATTTGGTGATACAATCAACCCTTCGTTTGTTAATATCCCTGTTACCCTGTAGTTGTTGTTCCAAATAACTTTTTATGTTTTTCCCCATCTTATAAACAATTCCTGGTTTAGCTCCCATAATTTCGGATAAACATAAATCCCCTGTGACTAAATACCAGTACTTATAAATAATTTCAATTAGTTTGTTAGTTATTGGGCTATATAGCATAATTAAAGATCTCTGATGGGTTTCCCTCCCCTTTAACTCTCCTTTGAAATTAAGACTACCTGGTATTAACTCCTGAGTTATATATGTATCAGAACCTAATAGGGGTTTCTATATTTTACCCCATTCCTTTAATACATACTGAGCCACATCGTGCATCATGTCCAAAGGATAGCCCCTATCCTGAAACATGTTGGTTATAAGTTGAATTTCATCTACTAGTGTGTTAAAATCTGACATCATACGTAGGGCTCTAATGCATTGCCCTTTGTAAATGTTGTATTTCAACTTGGTGGAGTGGAAACTGCCAAATTCAAGATAGTCCTTAGAGAATGTGTTTTTCCTGTGTATTTTGGAATGAAGTAAACCTTCATGTTCATATATAAATGTGTCCAAATATGCAATTCCTACGTGATTGTAAGAGTATGTAAATTTAAGAAATTCACTACTGTTGCTCAAAAAATGAATTAATTCATCCAATTTATCCGTACTAGAATTCCATAAAATATAAATGCTGTCCGGGAACCTGGAGTAGTGCTCATTTTTCCAAAATTATGCACTTGGAGCTTTGTAACAATATTACTAAGCATTCGGACATCCAATTTTTGCCAACCTGGGAATAAGGTGTTATCTTCCCAGTCAAGCATGACCAGGTTGGCAAAAATGGGAGCACAAGCTGCTCCCATAGCTACCCCCCTGGTCTGCCTGAAGTGCTCACCTTCAAAATAAATGAAGTTGTTGTCCAACACCATGCTCATACATTCCATAATAAGACTAACTTCATCCCATTGGATGTCCGAATGCTTAGTAATACTGTTACACAAAGCTTCAAGCCCTGCATGTTTTGGAATACATGAAAAAAGGTCATGACATCAATAGTAACAAATATCCATCCTTTCCTCCAAGATTGAATGGGAAACTTCCTCAAAAATTCCCATGAATCCTTAACCATGTGTGGCATATTATTGTAAATATGTTTAAGTCTGACATCGATAAATTTGCCAATGGGGAATGTTTTCGACTTGCTACCCGATATGATCGGCCGGAAAGGTGGATCAGCTGTGTTCTTTTGTATCTTAGGTATACCCACTAGTGTGGCAAGCCTAGGGTACCTAACTGTCAGGAATTTATAGATGTCTTTAGTTATTCTCCCATCAATATAAAATTCCTCCAAATAGGAGTCAATTCTCTGATAGGGTATATTAATTTTGTTAATAGAAATGGATTCGTAGTTACCTGAACTATATAAAATGTTGTACATTCTTTTGTTGTATTCCATACTATCATAAATAACTATCCTACCCCCTTTATCGGGTTTCATGGCCCTGATACTGGTGTCCAATTGAAGCTCATATAATGTTTCCTTTTCTTTCAAAGTTAAGTTACTAAAGTGTTTTGTCTTCTTATATTTACTATATAGGTTGTAAATCTCCCTAGTCACTATTTTCTCATACATGTCAACATGTGGGTGACTAGGGGGGATGAAATTACTCTTTTGACTGAAATCAAATTCATACTGCTTGATTCCTTTTCAATATTTTCTTGAATATTAGGCCTATCCTTGTACATGATGGCCAAGTTCATTTTCCTAGTAAACATTTTCAGTTCACATAAACTATCGACCAAATCAAACTGAGGGGTGGGTATATATTTCATCCCCTTGGCCAATAAATTAAAATGTGTGTTATGTATATCTAAATTAGAAAAAATGTATATATTAAAGCCATTTAAAGTGTGTGTTCTATCTTTCACTTTGATTTTATTATCAACATTGGAACTACTAACATTATCACTTCCTACCACCTCCTGTTGTTGCCCCATTCCTTCTGTTTGTCCATCCCCCTTGTGTATGGTCTTTGATAATTGTTTCTGTATGGCTGTTCCTGTTGTGATTGATCCCTCCAAAAATGTGATTCGTTATAATTCTGTTCCCTATCATTGGTTCTATCTATGTTCGAATCATCTTTTTGTATAAAATTTGTTGCGCTCCACCTCAATTTGTCCTTATGCCAACTGTAAGCCACCCCTTTCCTGTATTGTTCCACATCCCTGTATATCTGTTTGTGTTTGGTTTCACAAATGTTATGCATCTACCTTTCTGCTATATTAAATTGTTTACTGTATAGCCTACCCCATTCCGAGAATAATAAATGATTAATTATTTTTACATTTAAATTCTCCGTTTCTTGCACTAATTTACTTAACCTTTTATCATTATGTTTCATTATCATTTTCATGAAATTAATGACACAATCATCAAAAAAAATGATTAAATTCACATATAACATTTTCTGTCAAAACTATTCCCATAGGTGTTTTAAAAAATCTTAAATCTTTGGGTACAATTTTCATAGCAATACATTTCTGTAAGTATCCATTCTCAGCTTTTCAGCCATCGATATTCTTGAGCATCTTCCCCATAGTATAAATCATGCCCTTCAAAGTTCCCCCTACTTCCGAACCCATATTGTTCCCTTCTGTGACCTGATGTACTTTGTCAAAGTTACAGTCAGTGTTCAAAAATTGGTTGAACTGTGTCTCATTATTGATACCAGCTCTTCCTGATATCACTGAATAATGATTTGAAGAAGAAACAGTACCTTTGGGATGTTGTTCGGTCCTCCCAACAACATTTGAATATGTCATGGTGGGAACTACTCTCTTGGGCTTAGTGCCAACACGTTTGGCTTCCTCGTCGATATCATAAATAGAAAAATCGAATGTGAAGTCTGAAATATGGATTTTACTACTGTTTAGAGGCTCTGTAGTGTTGAGAGCCTGCTCAATATCTATTGAATAACTTATAGCCACTGTACCCTGTCCATTAGGAATGGGAAAACTGTCCACAATCTGACCAGTAACCTTAGTTTGATCAATATCTTCCCTCTTATCCAAACTCACTAATTTGCATGTGGATTTGTTCCGCTCAATGTCAGGAATCTCTCCACTGAATTTACCACTACTGGTCTGTAATAAGAGGCTATCCGAATTAGCCTTTGTGTTGCTTTGACTCTACTTCGATGTACGTACTGTGTCCACGGAAACCTGTTTCACAAAATCAAACAATTTGCCGACTTCGCCTTTTAACGCTACTAAATCCTCACAAAGTTGCTGTAACTCATCTTTTGCATCCACCATCCACTTGGGTGAATTACCACCGGTGTCATCCATAGCTAAATCGACAACTGAATATTCACAGGAAAAACTGCTAACAACCCTTGATGCCACAGAGCCACCAATAAGTTTCCAGTCACTTCAGGAATGTTATTTACTACTTTACGAAAACCTGCAGCCAAATCCACAAATGTAAAAGGTTTATTATACAATGTAAAAATAAAAACCATTAAAAGAAATACGAAACTGTTAAGTGCTTTCACCCATAAATATGGGCTTCTTCAGAACACTGTGTTTATAACAAAGATGCCTTATATAACTTAATTGGCGCCAAAAAAAAACTGTTGTTCAATTCAAACTTTTAAAGCCATGTTTGCAATAAAAATTAGTAAATCCCCCCTCCTCAAAGATAAAAACACATTCACCCACTCCTAAAAACTAATTGTGATGTTAAACCTAAAATGTACTTAACATAACTTGACATATTAATAAAATAAAATAATTCAATGCATCCTGCCTTTGTTGTGACAGAACCTGCATTAAATAGGATTTTAGTCAACACTATGCTACCTAAATCAGACTTGTAAATACATGACTAATGACCACCTAAATTTCATGATACTGTAATCAAAAAAATGAAAACACAGTAGCTTCATAAAACAGTTAATCAAAATATTGCTTGAACCTGTATATCTGTGTTTACTATAAACACATTAAATGATAAATATGAAAGGTAATCGATGTAAAAAGTGAAAGAAAGTGAATTGTTTGTGAACGCTAACGAAATCATTCACTCATACCTGTGAAAATATTATTGGTAAGGAGCCTATGTCACTCTCATTTACATATCTCATAGGTACTTTGTAAATATTCAGTTGATTACTTAATATAATGACTTTGATGAAAGACATTTAATACTTATATAAAAACTTGTGTCAAAATACCTATGACGTACAACCCTAAAATGCTAAATACATATCCATTGTACTTTGGGTGGTGACATAGCTTGTAAAATGTCTTGATAGGACAAGGTGTGCCTGCAGAGTGCAACCGATTGAAATATTCTTCTTATTAAAGCTTCTACAGGAATGTGTATTTGAAAGATAAAGATAAAAACTAATGAGTAATACAAAGTAATAAAAAATGAAAAAATATAAATAATGTGAATAATGTGAGTAATAAAAATTGTTAATAATAAAAATTAGTAAAGATTAATTTGTGAAAAATAAATAAGTATAATGTATGTGCACAAAATGTATATGTATATCTAAGTATTTATTGCCAATCATGTCCAATGCTATGTAAATCCTAAATGTGTGAATTATTGTATGCATATGACACTTAATACAATATTTCTAATTCATAGATACAATGGGCTTACAGGAGATGAAATCATTCAACCCTGGTGGCGAAGTTGCATCTAAGTATAACTGCCACCAAGTTTCCCTATAATTCAGTAATGTTCTATAATCTCCATCCCGTGGGTCATGTTTAACAGTTTCTATAATAGAAAATTTAAATCCTTGTGAATGCCCTTTCATTTCTATGTGCCTGTATAAGGCATTTGTGGGGTCCTTCTTTTTAATATTATACATCTGTTCATATATATGCCTTTTAAGACATCTCTTGGTCTTCCCCACAAAATAACATTCGCATTCGTTACATAAAGCAATATAGACTACCATTTTAGTATTACAATTCCCTTTAACAAATTTCACAGTGGACTTAAATATATTTTGAATCACCACTTCTTTTTTGTCATTTATAAATTTACATTGGTTACATGATCCACATTTGGTGGTACAATCAACCCTTCCTTTGTTTCTGTCCCTGTTACCCTGTAGTTGTTCCAAATAACTTTTCATGTTTTTCCCCATCTTATAAACAATTCCTGGTTTAGCTCCCATAATTTCAGATAAACATAAATCCCCTGTGACTAAATACCAGTACTTATAAATAATTTAATTAGTTTGTTAGTTATTGGGCTATATAGCATAATTAAAGATCTCTGATGGGTTTCCCTCCCCTTTAACTCTCCTTTGAAATTAAGACTACCTGGTATTAACTCCTGAGTTATATATGTATCAGAACCTAATAGGTGTTTGTATTTTTGACCCCATTCCTTTAATACATACTGAGCCACATCATGCATCATGTCCAAAGGATAGCCCCTATCCTGAAACATGTTGGTTATAAGTTGAATTTCGTCTACTAGTGTGTTAAAATCTGACGTCATATGTAGGGCTCTAATGCATTGCCCTTTGTAAATGTTGTATTTCAACTTGGTGGGGTGGAAACTGCTAAATTCAAGATAGTCGTTAGAGAATGTGTTTTTCCTATGTATTTTGGAATGAAGTAAACCTTCATGTTCATATATAAATGTGCCCAAATATGCAATTCCTACATTATTGTAAGAGTATGCTAATTAAAGAAATTCACTACTGTTGTTCAGAAAATGAATGAATTCATCTAATTTACCCATACTAGAATTCCATAAAATATAAATGTCGTCCAGGAACCTGGAGTAGTGCATAATGTTGGAAAAATGAGCACTTGGGAATAAGGTGTTATCTTCCCAGTCAAGCATGACCAGGTTGGCAAAAATGGGAGCACAAGCTGCTCCCATAGCTACCCCCCTGGTCTGCCTGAAGTGCTCACCTTCAAAATAAATGAAGTTGTTGTCCAACACCATACTCATACATTCCATAATAAGACTAACTTTATCCCGTTGGATGTCCGATTGCTTAGTAATACTATTACACAAAGCTTCAAGCCCTGCATGTTTTGGAATACATGAAAAAAGGTCAATGACGTCAATAGTAACAAATATCCATCCTTTCCTCCAAGATTGAATGGAGAACTTCCTCAAAAATTCCCATGAATCCTTAACCATGTGCGGTATCTTATTGTAAATATGTTTAAGTCTGACATCAATAAATTTAGCAATGGGGAATGTTTTCGACTTGCTACCCAATATGATCGTCCAGAAAGGCGGATCAACTCTGTTCTTGTGTATCTTAGGTATACTCACTAGTGTGCCAAGCCTAGGGTAACTAACTGTCAGGAATTTATAGATGTCTTTAGTTATTCTCCCATCAATATAGAATTCCAGAATGGCAGCTATTATAAGCTAAATTGTGCAAGAACATTTTTAGGGTGTGCAGGGATTGTGTCCTCAGTGTGCCAGAATAGCAGGCCGCGCTGGCTGGTTGAAGCAAGTTGCCATAAATGCAGGAAAAGCTTACAACTCAGAAAGGTATTATTAACCCTTTTTGAAAATTGTTTGTGTGTGTGTGTGTGTGTGTGTGTGTGTGTGTGTGTGTGTGTGTGTGTGTGTGTGTGTGTGTGTGTGTGTGTGTGTAGGTGTGTGCACATATGCATGTATGTATGTACTTATGTGTGTGATGTGTTTAACCATAGGCAATATAAGACTGTAAAGAGGACTTAGAGGAATCTCTGGGATGCCAGTAGTTATAACTCTGCTCTTAGATGTACAGTGTGGGACCTATTAGAATGTGTTTGATGCTGTCATTGTACAAGGCAGCAGTGTTTATTTGCTGTGTGATTTAAGGGCCAAACAATCAAATGCATATTATTTTTTATTCTTATCTTATTATTTGATTGAGACTATGGATTAGACTGAGAATCCATAGCTGCTTTTACTGCCATACTAATTGGTGGCACTAATGTGGATTTAAAGCCCATACCCATGAATATATACATGGCTGTATCTTCCAAATAAAACAGCTTTGCTTAATATTTCATCATGAAGATGGAGTCCTGCTGGTCATATATGGAGTATCATACACTGTACAGGGACATAATATATTGATGGCATATAGGCTCATTCAAAGACAGCCAAGTACCTATCGAGGTTATCAACACTGTAGAATTCTTATGAATGGTTATAGCTGGGTGCATTTGAGATGTGTCACTTAAACCTTTACAGGCCAATATAGCACAGAGCTTGCATAGAGAGACATGCCTTTGCATGAATGATTAATATTTTTTCAACATATTGATGACTTATGTTTACATTCTTCAAACACAAACAACTCTGGGTCTTTCTTACTGCATATAGTGAAGAAGCACATTTGATAAGGTAAATCTACATCACTTTATTTCACTAATGGCACCTGTATTGATCAAATTATAGTCGACAATTTAGCTATTGATCTGTAGTCCTGCAAACCCTGACGAAAGCTGCATACTTTGCTAACACTGCAGAGCTGTAGAATAGTGTTAATACAATCAGATCAGCATTCCAGGATCAGGCCTAAAACAAGTAAATCACACCACTGGTTTATTTTCATTTTCTGATGAAAAAGTTTGTTTTACATGAAGGCTAAACTTGATTAGGGCTAGAAGCCTAAAACTTTGCTTTCTGCTTTATCATAATAAAGAAACAAAACAATGAAATGCTAATCCCAGGATTCACTAATCTTCTGTGCAGGAATAGCATAGTCCTGCACGGAAGTGCCCGTGTAGGAGGAGCATGGCAGTGCGCCATGCATATTAATGAAGGCACGCTGCCCGACCTCCCAGGCTTACATGGAGCATGCACGAGTGCACGGGACATGTCTGAGAGCAGAGCTCTCTGAATAAACATGCCCCCTGCAATGTAGAACAGCAGAAAGTGGAAATAAATGAGCGAGACCAGTCATAGGTGTCTGAATATCCCCACCAACAGTCCCCCATGTGTAGAACAGCAACAGTACATATAAATAAACTGAAGAAACCCCTTTATATTTTTTTTAAAAATTCAAGTACAGCTAACTATTGGTGCGCAGGTGCGCCCATCGCTTAGCTACGGTTAAAGCAGCTTAAAAGGCTGAAGAGGATAACAAGGAAGATATATGCAAATGAAGCAGCACAGCAATAGTGTAGTTGGCAGAGCATTCACCTAAGGAGCAGGCATTCCTGGTTCAAGTCCCACTACAGCACCTACCATTTTCCATGTGAAATCTGTATATGAAAATGTTATTGCTGTATAACTTACCAGAAGTACTTCTTAAGTAAGGAAGTACTTTTTGTGCCTTGTTTTTATGGTTACTGGACATTTATTCTGTTTTTGTGCTGTATAACTTACGAAATAACATTTAAACGTGAACTGAAGTACTGCATTAAATGCACATGTGAAGTGTCAGTGTCATAATGAATAAGGCACTAGTAAGCAGGTTTAAGCACAAATAAGCAGTAGTAAGCATATATAAGCACTAGTAAGCATGTTTAAGTGCGTTTGCATAGGACTAAGCATTGCCTATACAGATTAAGCAAAGTAGAAGCTAACTGCATGTAAGAAACTGTAACCGGAAGTTAGCAGTGCTTACCATCGCCCAAACCCACGCACACTCGCTTAAAACTGCTTTAAAGTGCCTTAATCACTTTGTACCCAGCGGCCCATGTTCTGCCCAGCAAGAAAATAAACAGCCTCTACAAAGCTCGAATCCAGGACCCTGTACACTATTGTCACAGTAGTTAACCACTAAGCCATCATAGTAATACATAAGAGTGAGGTTTCAACAAACAAATCCTCACCACAGGAAAATCAAACTGAACATGTGAAATTAAACTATGTACAGTGTGATGTTGTATAACCTGCTACATAACATAAATATGTGAATTGGAGAACTGCAGTAAGGCCAGATGTGAGGTGTTATTATAATAAAGTAGTGAATTGCCCAGGACCCCATACAGTGTACGTACACATGAATCACAGATACCAGACACAGATATAACATGTAACAAATAATAAATCAATGTCAAAAGGAAAACATAATGCCAATGAGATATTAAGCAACGCTAAGCATTGCAAGGGTCAGCTTACATGGTGTAAGCAATGTGTAGGCCAGCTAACTCAATCTGCCCAGTGGTATGCCCCATTAAGTAATGCCAACCCTAGGTAAGCAGGTGTGCCCATAGTTTAGCCTTTTCAAAACCATCCAATCATGGAAAAGTGTGGGAAATCAGGAATATTTAAACCCCACAGGTGAAAATACATCCCATAACTGTTGCAGCTTCCTACTATAGTCAGAATGGCCAGAGTTGGAGAAGGCACTTGATTTAGAGCGCAGCGCTGGGGCATTAATGAGTCTAAATACATGCTGTGGCTCCTGGTCAAACACCATGAGCAGAAACTCCTGCACGGCCAATACCAGGGCTCCCAGTATAAAGCGGAGGCCTGGGACAGTCTTGCCCATGACCTCACTAGTGCCACAGGTGTCCCCTGGACTGGTGAGCAGGTCAGGCATCACCACGCTGACCTGAAGCAGCATAGGGGGGAGCTACTGGAACAGTGGATCCAGGAGTCCAGGCAGATGGCTGATGCCCCAGTACTGAGTAAGTACCCATTCTACTAAGTATATATAATAATTGCCTAACTTGTGTATACTATGGATAGATATGGCTAAATGTCACTATTTCTCTGACAGCTACAGATGAGCAGGCTGTGAACCAGCTAGCCCATGCCGCTAGGCTACAAAAGGCTGTATCACGAGGCAGGTTAGTTATAATCCTGCATGAACTGTCATATCCTGTGAATAAAGGTATAACCCCTGGACTGTGTGTGTGTGTGTATACTCTGATTTAATATGTTGTAGTGTTGCATGCTATAAATAGTACTGTTGTATTAAGCAGT